>NW_009940490.1:0-20119 GCF_000696875.1 Nestor notabilis | reverse complement strand
GAGAGAAACCTGGTTTGTTGAAAGATCTCCCTGCCAATGGCAGGGGTTAGGAACTGGATGAGCTTTAAGGCCCCTTCCAACCCAAACCATTCTATGATTGTACTATTTTCCTAATTCTGGAGGTCATTTTTGCAATCCTTGCACATGATTTTTCTGTGAGTTTGCTCAATGCAAGTAACATGTTCTTCCAAGCAAAACCTTTTACTTTGTATCTCAAAGGAGGAGGAGTGCTGACATCCAGTTACTCCATCTCAGCAGATGGGCAGTGGCTTTTCATACCTGCCCACCTCTGCCTCTTCCATATGTCTGATATTTTTCAGTCCCTCTCTCCTCCTGCAGCAGCCCCCACTGTCTGTGGTCCACTCCATGCCTACTAATAAAATCTTTCATGTCTGGGAGAAAGTGGGTCGCCTCTCCACAAGAGCTGACTCTGCTGCCCATCAGGAGCTATTCCAGATTTATGTTTCCACTAACATTTCTCCATGCAAAATCTCCCAGGTGTTGCCTCTGGATTATCTCCTCTTGAGGCTCCCTCAGTGCAAATTTATCCTCTTGCTGGAGCAAAGGCTGGCAGTGGGAAGTTTAGCTGTCTCCGTGCCTCTGTTGTTGCGATGGTTGCTGTATGGGAGAAGGGATCTGAAATCCTGCTGGAAGCCCAAAATGCAAGTGTACACCCTCACATCCCAGCTCCAGTTTGAACAGGGGTGGCCTGGGGCTAAGCCAATGCCCCAGAAATGGAGGGGAAATAGAGGGATGAGGCATTTCTGCTCACAGCAAGCTCAGGAAATGCAGGAATTGTGCATGAGCATCCATGTGGCTTGTGCTGTGAAGGACATGGGGGACTTTATTGTACAAAGGAGATCTGTACTCCTGTAAAATCTGCCTTGCCCAGGCTGCCCTGATTTTGTAGCATAGCAATAGACAACAGTCAGTATTTATGTTTTTCAGAGCACTCTGTAGATACCAACTAAAACAACTCCAGCAGACCTGCCATGACACAGAGAAGATGTAGACATGAGGTCCTCAAAGGAGGTGATGAGCACAGGTTATCCAGCACACTGGGCATGGGCTGGCAAGGTCATTTCTCCTTCAGGTTCTTCCAGGTTAGAAGCACACAACTTATAAAGACGTGAAGGGTAGCAGACCATTTACTTTGACCTACTATGTGGCTTCACCAAGCTCCTGGCCACGCAGCAAAACACCAGGCAATGAAGGTACCTCCTTAGTCCTAGGTTAGTTCATTCTAAAAAAATCCAGTGGTTTTGACATCAAGAAGTTGCATGTATTTAATTTTCATCCATTGATTTTCCTCTCTCCCCCCTGTGACACTGAAGGGTCTTAAAAATATGGGACTTTCTTCCTTTGGAGGGTCCCATGGACTTTAATCAGGTAACTTCCCCATCTGATAAACCAAGAGAACAGCAGGAGCTACTTTTTCCAATCCTGGAATTATTGCTGCAACCCCTTCATTTTTTCTCCCTCCTCAGGACTGTGTTTCTTATACTTTTATTGGTTTCATTCCCTCTACCCCCACAGGAGAAGTCACCTCCTGTCTTCTCCTAATGAAACCATTCATCTTTTCATTGCTAATTGCTTGCTGTTAGCACAGAGGGTCACAAGCAATTGCACTTTTCCTTTATGCTGAGTCTAGGAAGCAGCTTATAGAGGAAAAAGGGGGAGGCTGAGGTTTTATTTCTTAATTAAAACACTAGGGTTTTGATCCTCAAGAAGATTATAAGTAGCTGTATTTCCAAGTGTGTTATAAAACTCAATCTCCATGGGAAACAGCTCCCATGAGATGCGTTATGGGAGTGCAGATGGGAATGCACAGAGTTACACAGCAGCTACTTTGCCTTTTCCTGGGCGTCAGGGGCTCAGAATGAGGGGTGCAGACACAGACCAGCTCATATTTCTCACTCTGATTTTCCCCAGAGGGGTATAAACAATGGGACTTCAGGTGAGCTACTGCTTGAGGTACGTCTCATGGGCTACAAGAGGCAGAAAAAAAGCAGTGTTGAGGTCAGAGATGAATAGAGCCTTCACTGTGCGCTCTCAGGACAGTCCTGGCTGCCTTATTCCTTCAAACCAAGAGTTATAGGAAGAAGTAAAGGTTGAGGATTTGGGGGTTCAGGAGTATAACACAGACTTCCCTCTTCCCACAGAGTCAGCAAAAATATGGACACATGCACAAAGTCTGAAAGGCAGCAGCAGCTGCTTATTCCTCTTGACCTACCTGAATGGCTGAATTATTGTCGTCTATGAGCGTGTCTGTCACTTCTACCTGCCCTTCCTCCACCACCTTTTGCAGAACCATCTGGAAAGTGCCAATGAGCCTATGGAGCAAAGAACAGAAAAGTCAGTCAAGCTGTGCTAAGAACCCAGATTCTGTTTTTAATGGGAAAGGGTTTTGCTGGCCAACTTGTCCAAGCATAAAACATACGTGGCTGTTTTTGCTTACATTTGCCTTAAGAGAAGGTAGAAGCAAGATACAAGATCAGAACATGGCCAAAGACTCCGGCAGCTGAGCCAGTGACCCCAGCTCCATGGAGATGGTGGGAAAAGGAGAAGCCAGGAAGGAAACCAGTTCAAGGTAACACTGTTGGGATAAGAAGAGAAGGAGTCTTTGGGAACCATCAGTCTTGTATTACTGGGATTCAACTAAGGGAACCCAAACTGGCCTTTTCCATCCTGAATGTCTGCAGTTATGTCTGCAATCATAAATTGAACATGGCAAGAACCAGGGCACTGTCCCCCACCCATCTGCATCAGGACACTGTCAGCACAGGACATGACATGGGGAGGTCCCAGGACAACATGCTTGGCCCCAGATCACCTCCACCAAGGAGGAGTTATCCTGGGGCAGGACATCCCTGGAGCACAATGGATATGCCTGGTTATATTTACAGAAGGTGTTGAGCAATGGTTTAATACATTATTTCCTCCTTCCCAGGCTGTTCCCACACTTGTGCTGGATATTATTGCTCTGACAGCAGAGCACTCCCATCTTCCCTTCAGTGGAAAAGAAGCTGGTTTCTCCAACCCCACTGTTGCACTGAGCAGCCTGCCTGACCCTGCAGAGGAACAGATGAGGGCTCACATTTGTCCCACCAGACCTGCATGTGCTGACACCTTCCATGGGCTGAGATGGATACTGAGGGGATATAACATCTTCCAACCACCATGGCCATTTCTCCCCTGAGCATCTGATTACCACCTAAACTCCTCCAGGATGAGCAGGATGAAGGCATCTAATTGCTCTTAGTGGCTCTTGCCCAGGCTCACTGGTGCCTGCAGCTCTTGAAGCCGGGGTGTGCAGCACTGTGTGTGCTGAAAGCAACCATGTTTGTTAAATTACAGGCCCAAATAGATACCATAGGGAGTGGAGAGGCCTGGCACTTTCTAATAAAAGTAATTACTTATTTGCCAGCTCATGGCTTGTCAAGGAGCTGTAGCTTTATGTTCTTCATGTTCTACTGTGGGACCAGAGGGACCATTGCCTAAGAAGACCCAGCTATGAATCAACAAGTGACTCCTGACATGGAAAAAGCCCTGAAACAGTGAATATGCCTTACCCTTCTGCCTTGCATATCATCTCCAGTACGACAATCCCAGATGACAGTGAAGGTATTACATGGCACACCGGGAGTATGCCTGGAGTGCTCTGCTGACTGGGACCAGAGAGGAAGCTGCTGCTGATTAAACTACTTCCTTGCAAACCTCAAGGCATCACTTACTGAGATGCTGATATATCAAGAAGTGGTTTTAGAGCAGGAGAAACAAGAACTCCCTATGCTGGGTGCTGGAATATTGAGAGCTCCTCTCCTGCCTCTGCCCCTGTGTAATCCAAGCACCCGATGCTGTGCCTGCATCGCAGCCTGGAGACCCAAGGTAAAAGCGGGGTTAGCAGATGTTCCCTTGGTCAGTCTGAGGATGGGATTTGTCTTTCCCAGCTCTCAAGACATCCCCTTTAGGCTTTGAAGCACCCTTTGAAATGGAAGAGCAGGGTTTGCCCAGCCCTGCTCAGATCCCTGGGGTCTTCACTGGCTTTAGGGATTGTTTTGCCTGTGTTCTGCCTCTGCTAATCCTGTTTTTTCTTTCCCCACCCAAACAGTCTTTCTTTGCACAAGCCTCTGTGCGCCAGTGTGCACACGCCTGCATGCGTGGGTCTCAGACAGTACCACCTTGGGCATTTCCCTGACCAGAGAAATAAAACTGTGCTGTTATCACACTGTACATCACTCATTTATAATAATAAACTGCCTGAGGAAACTAATAAAGTACCTACAAAAATACAGAAAAATAACCTTACTGTTGCTTATCTGCTTATCTAGCTCTGCCTAACTTGCAGCAGGGAGGTCCTGCTTTCCAGCACACCTCTGACAGACCCTGCTGGTGATGCTTGATGCTCCAGGAGCAAGGGAAAGCAAAAGGAGACCTGCCTTAGTGTGCTCTGTGGGACAGGACCCTTCCTCCTGTCCTCAGCTCCCACGTGCTGTGCACAGGTAGTTCCCAGCAGTGAGCTCCTGTATCTCCAAGGTGCTAGGCAGGACACTGAATGTGAATACCTTTTCTTTGTGCGCTTTATATTGCTTCATGCACAATAAATAATCCATCATTGCTGCCCATGGAGACCTGCTTCTCCTAGATGGGCTTATCTAGGGAAAACACTGCCATAACAGCCCACATTTCAGGATTTGCAAAATAATGGTGTTTGTTGTTTTCAAAAGCAGAAGCTCTCTCATTTTTTAAGAGAACTCTCTGCTTTCTTCTATTTTTTAGGGGTTTTAGTTCCTGCAGAGCTCAACATGACCCAGCAGCCTCCGCTTGAGCCCAGAAACCAACTATGTCCTGGGCTGCATCACCAGCAGCGTGATTCTCCCCCTCTGCTCCTCTTTTGTGAGACCACCCCTGCAGTCCTGTGTCCATCTCTGGGGCCCCAACATAAGAAGGATGTGGAGCTGTTGCACTGAGTCCAGAGGAGGCCATGAAGATGCTCCAAAGGCCGGAGCACCTCTGCTATGGAGACAGGCTGAGAGAGCTGGGCTTGTTCAGCCTGGAGAAGAAGAGGCTCCAGGGAGACTTTAGAGCAGCTTCCAGTGCCCAAAGGGGCCAAAAAGAAAGCTGGAGAGGGGCTTTTGACAAGGGCCTGTAGGGACAGGACAAGGGGGGAATGGCTTTAAACTGTCAGAGGGGAGACTGAGATGAGATCTCAGGAAGAAGTTGTTCCCTGTGAGGGTGGTGAGGCGCTGGCACAGGTTGCCCAGAGAAGCTGTGGCTGGCCCCCACCTGGCAGTGTTCAAGGCCAGGTTGGACGGACTTGTAGCTGGGGACCCCTCCTGACCCCCCAAACTGACTCTACAGACACCTCTGTAGACAGCTTCTGTGACCTGCCACGGTGCTGCAGGGTCTCTGGGTCAAGTTTACACAAGAGAAGCCAGAGGCTGCACAACATCATGTCCATCTCCAGCACAATGCTTTCCCCAGGTGTCTACAGTCAAAATTGCACACTGCTTGTGAGTGCTCAGAATCGCAGGCTGTTGCTGCCACAGGAGCAGGTAAAAGCAGGTATGTCAGAGGCAGTCCTAGCCCCGTGGCGTTGTTTTCCCAGCCACAGTATCTGGGTGGTGACAACTGGCAAAGAGCAGATTCTCCCATCTCCTGAGAAGAGAGTGCGATGCAGGCCCTTCCACCATCCTCCTGGCATGCCTTTGTAGCCCTTTCATCCTGAATTCTGTGCTTCCGCGCTCCCCAGCTCAGCTCACAGACCTCAGGCCAGCTCATCTGCAAGTATGTAAATTATCAGGAAGATGGATCTGTGTTAGGCTTGGCATAACACGCTCCTTCCTCAGACCCTTCCCAACCCGCTGCCCCTGGCAGGCAGGAGCCAAGCAAGAGGGAATGAAATATTCAGGACTTGTCTACACAGCCTTTCATTTCCAAGTGTTTCATAATTCATCAAGTGCCCTGCGCCCTTCCCTGGCATTTCTGCTGATGGAAAGTGAGGGAGTTTTTCTGGGTCACTTGTAATTTTATCAGACTGTAGGAACCTCTCTTGTTTCAAACCCAGCCTGGCTGGTTCGGTGTTCAGAGCTTGCTCAAAGCCTTGGATCAAGGCAGCCTGGGACTGCTGCGTACCCCTTGACATGGTGGGGGGTGATACTGAACCTGGCCAGGCATGTCCAGCACTGAAGTCCCACTGCTCTGAGGTCGAGGGGTGCATCTGGTTTTGCTAAGAGCATCCTCCCGCCCATGAAGTCCTGTCACCCCTTCCCTGCCAGCTTAGCCCTTGGATGATGTTTGGTCCCTGGGCAAGTCCTGTTCTTGCAGCCAAGAAGAGCCTCTGGTGGGGTGTGGCATCTCCATCCATCCATCCATCCATCCATCCATCCATCCATCATCATCAGATCTTGTGAAGTGATGAAAGAGAAATCATGGCATCTCTTTCCTGGTTTGGTTCCCACCTCCAGACATGCCTTGCAAGGTAGTGTGGGGAAAGCAGAGGGGTGCCACTGATTTCAACCCATTGTCAGACCTGCAAGAGCCTGGGAGATTGGAATAAAGGCTCAGCTGCCCAAGGGAGAATGCAATCTGCACTTAAAGACCTCAGGGAGAGCTGGTCTCCTGCTCGTGACCCAGTTGGAGTTGTTGGCTCCATCTAAATTGGCTTAGAGTTCCCATCTATGCTGAGATGCTGCCTGCTAGGCTTGGCCAGGCCAATACACCAACCCCAACCCATTGCAGGGATGCAGGGGCAGGAGCTGGGCAGCCCCAAAGGGTTTTGGAGAGGTGAGCTTCCCCATGTGGCCATGGCCAACCCAGCTGGGTGCTTGGGAGAGAAAAGGACCCTGAAGATGTCTGCTCCGGGTACTACAATAGATGGAGAAAATCAGACCCAAATCAAAGATATGGGATCGAAATTAGGATTTTAATATAGTATCAGACTGGGGCGGGTGGAGGAAGTTATCATGCTGAACCATCATACAACCCATCCCTGCATCATTGCCTGCTCCCAACCCAAACAAAAATTCAATGCTTGTTGTAATTCAAAGTGCTTGAGAGAAGACCAGGAATACCGTGGGGTGACGTAGGGCATGCAGGGAGTAGCCACTGCATCTTCATGCATCCCCCTGCCAGGACAACTTCCCATGCCCTGGCACCAAGAGCTGCAAACATTGAAGGATTTGGTTACACCCCCTGAACCCACAGCAGCATCTCCAAACTCCTGCACCCAGGCTACAGCCCAGATTACACACTGAGCACTGCCTTGCCCACCCTGGCACCTGCAAGGAGGGCAGAGATCTGGAGGCTCCTAGTCCATCGGGACAGCTGGGTGCACAGTCTCCAACTGGGCAGCAGAGCAGCTTTCCTAAATGCCTGCCCAGTGCACAGTCTGCTCTGGATTAATGAGCTTCTGCAATGCAAAACAGGCAGCATGGGGACATGACCAATGCCCAGGCTGCCCAAAGAAGGGATTGTGGGAAATGCTAAACTTTTGGATGATTAGGGGGGCTCTGATGACACACAGCTCAGCATTAGTCAGCTAAAATCTGCTGAGGTGGTGAACCTGTGGATTTGTCAGTGATTTGTCAAAGCAATGGCCACAAAATTCCTGCTTCTTGGTACATGATCGGGCCATGTCTTCCTTTCCTTACCAATAAGCCATACAGACAGAGAAGATGATGACTTCAAGGTAGGCAGATCTGCTAAGATCCTGTATGAAGACAGGCTGAGAAAGTTGTGGCAGTTCAGCCTGGAGAAGACAAGCTGCGTGGAGACCTCAGAGCAGCCTTTAATATCTGAAGGGGGCCTATAAGGATGCTGGGGAGGGACTCTTCATCAGGGACTCTAGTGATAGGACAAGGGGTGATGGGTTCAAACTTAAACAAGGGATGTTCAGGTTGGATATAAGGAATAAGTTCTCTACTGTGAGGGTGGTGAAGCACTGGAACAGGTTGCCCAGAGAAGTGGTAAATGCTCCATCCGTGGCAGTGTTCAAGGCCAGGTTGGACAAAGCCTTGGGTGACGTGGTCTAATGGGAGGGGGGTTGGAAATAGATGATGTTAAGGTCCTTTTCAACCCAAACCATTCTATGATTCTGTGACTCTGGCTGCTCCTCTCCAATCAATCCCACCTTTCCAGCTCCTTTCTGAAGCAGTGGGCTCTGTAACTAAATACATTTTCTTTTCAGACTGAGGAAATGCATGACAAGGTCTGGTCCTGCAGGGCTGCACTGGCCTCCAGCATCCTGTGTGATGGATCCCTGCCTGCAGTCACTCCCAAGCGCTGCTCACAGGCATAACACCTCCAGCAACTGCTGTGCCAAGTTTTCACAGAACTTTTCATCTCTTAATCAAAATACTGCATGACACCAAGTCAAACACAGTGCAAAAGTCTAACTATACCCCAAATTGCCTCTTTAGCAAGTAATCTTATTTCAAGTTAGTTACCTGACAGGGTTGACTGGCACCCGCGCTATTCCATTTGTCTTCCAGGGTGAAAAGAAAATGCATTTGTATTTAATGAGAATTTTTGCAAGAGTTTGCTGAAAAAAATGTTAATTCACTGAAGCAACTTTTGCTATCTGGAGGCTGCTGAGCTGGAACAGCTGTGGTGTCCTACATTTCACTAGGTTATCCAAATGATAACAAACCAGTAATAATTACATACACTTGGGACTGTAGGCTCTGACTTGCATATCACACAGGCTTGGTGCAAAGGGGGTACTTAGGAGGGAAGTGATTTAGGATGCTTTAACTTAAAGAATCAAATGATTACACACGAAGCTGCAATTTGGCCAGACAGTGAAAGAGGCTCTTCATTTCTGTCCAAGCTCCAAGGCACTCATCGTGTGAGCTGCAAGAGGTAACAGCATGCATTTATCAGTACTGCACATACACAGTTGATGTGGAGCTGTTGGAGCAAGTCCAGAGGAGGCCACAAAGATGCTCCGAGGGCTGGAGCACCTCTGCTATGGAGACAGGCTGAATGAGCTGGGCTTGTTCAGCCTGGAGAAGGCTCCAGGGAGACCTTAGAGCAGCTTCCAGTGCCTGAAGGGGTGGACAAGAAAGCTGGAGAGGAGCTTTTGACAAGGGCCTGTAGGGACAGGACAAGGGGGGAATGGCTTTAAACTGACAGAGGGGAGATTGAGATGAGATCTGAGGAGGAAGTTCTTCCCTGTGAGGGTGGTGAGGCCCTGGCACAGGTTGCCCAGAGAAGTTGTGGCTGCCCCATCCCTGGCAGTGCTCAAGGCCAGCTTGGACAGGGCTTGGAGCAACCTGGTCTAGTGGAAGGTGTCCCTGCTCGTGGCAGGGGGTTGGAACTGGATGAGCTTTAAGGTCTCTTCCAACCCAAACCATTTTATGATGATTCTATGATCATCACTTGCTGGCCATGTCCATCTTGAGGTGAGCCAGCCATCCCAGCTGTCTTATCCTTTGCTCATTTACTCTTGCTCTTGGTGAGCCAAGATGACTTCCAGCTCCCTCTTGGAAGTCTGGACTCTGCACATCTCTGCCTCTGCAGCTTGCCTCCTCCCTGGGCCTCAGTGTTTTCAGCTCTTTTTTCACGTGCCAGCCTTGTCTGCAGGACTGGACTAGTTGTAAGACATGATATTACTCGCAAAAAGGCTGAGCTGATACCTTTGTAGACATCTTGTCTGATTAGCTTGCATCTCTGACATGGTATGGAAACTTCTTCCTTTCCAGGTTCCTGCCCCTGGGGATATCAGTCCTCACAGGTCATAACCAAGCACACCCTGTCCTTTAACCTTCCATGGAAGCTGATGCTAGAAAATCTTAATGAGACTTCTGAAGACCCACTTCATTCTAAGCCTACTTTCCACTGTCTTCATTTTCATGTCTTCCGAGTTTTTCTACTGGAATAGATGATGAAAAACTGTTTCCTCCCCAGCTTAATCTTGTGGCTACTTATTATGTCCTCTTTTGAATTGAAGAAGATTGATTTATTTATAGTTCCTATTATAAAAGCTTTTGTCCGTTCTGTTGGATCCTTTTTGCTCCTGAACAGTTAATAATACAAAACCAAAGGAGTCTGATAACCAACAGCTTGTTGCCAAGACAGCCTAGGACAGCATTGGTGATCAACTTTCTGTGTTTCCAGTGCTGAAAGGATTAGTAGAAAAACTTGGTTTAATGATGTTTGGATAATTAAGGTTACTGGATTGCTCCCAACTACTAAGGTGTAAGATTCCCTTCAAGAGACCTGCAAGGTTGGACTTCATGTAATAAACTTTGGGGATCCAAATCACATATGAAAATCACAAAAATAAACCCTAAATTGTGCAGGTGGCCTCCAATCCCATAAGATTGTTCATATGAGTTTCTTTTTTGTCTTACTAGTGGGGTTAGAAAGGGACCCTAAAAAATTGTTTTGGATAGAGACAAAAGCAAACCAACATGAAGCCAGTGCAGTGTGATTTTACGTAAACATTTTGTCTGGGTTACAAGTGTACTCAGTTTCATCTGAAGAGATTTAATTTCTGCCTTTTAGCAGTTCTCTAGACAAAAATAACATCTTGATGAGTGCATCCGTGGCATCACCCATCCAGTGGTGAGTCAGACCCCTGGATGCAACCTCAGGGCATCCCTAGGATCTTCACATTGAGAGGGAAGAAACTGGGGAGAGAAGAAACTAGGGAGAACTGAATCTCCTGCATCACTGATGATGCTCCGAAGTCTGCAGCTCAGACCTCTGCAATGTTTAAGCAGGCTGGGCAGCAGCAAGGCTTGCCCAGCTGAAGTCCAAGCACTGTCTCAATGAAACGGTGGCACCTTCTGGTTTGCAAAATGCGCCTCTTGCAACCTGAGCCTGCTCTTCAAGCCCTGCTCTGCATGGGGAGGGCAGCCAGACAAGAGGGGAACCTTACTGCACCAGAGTTAATAACTTTTTCCATGGTACTCTCTGATTCTGCAGCAGACTGTTTTCTGAGGGTGAAATGGTGAGCACCCTGGCTTCTGCAAGTTGGAGGCACTTTCATACAAAAGACTTGAATTCCACAAAGGTCTTAGCTGATGGAGAAGCTGGAGTACAAAGGACAAAACAAAGCTCTATTTTTAGCCTGGCGTGCACAGTGCTGTATTCAAAACCTTTGGTATTAGTCTCTTTGTCTCTCTGTCAGGTAAGGAGAGACAGCCCTTGCCTCTTCCCTGTGGGTATCAGTTTTCTGCAGGGGGATGTTATCTGTGCCCCCACCCCTGCATTGCCCATTAGGAGCTGACCAGTTTGTAATGTAGCTTTCACCCTTTGGCCAGATCCAGTTACTGCTTCCCACCTTAGAGAGGAAAACAGTGACATAGAGGAAAACAAACCACCCTGAAGCAAAAGTTCTTGGTTTTGGGGCAGCATTCCTCATCCTTAGGGGATGTGGTCACTTACTGGAATTGTCCTTGTTTTATGCACAAGTCCCGGAAAAGGCTTGTCTAGGGTGTCCCAGCAGGTCAGGAATGGGAGCAGTGGCAAGGAGCAGACGTCCTGTCTCAGAGGTGATGATCTGGGACCACTGGACCACACAGCCATCCTCTCTGATGTCTCACCAGCCCAGTGTGATGCCCTGGCTGCTGCCTCCACTTGCTTCTTGCATCTCTGCCCTCTCCTGTCCCTGTGATCCTTCACCCCACATCACTCATACATGCCCCACGCTGTGTCCTGCTCAGACACCCTCAAAATCCACCTCTGGAACCTCACATCACACACTAGGCTGCTTGCACTGCCCTCTCCTGGGGCCCTCCACTGTGGGTTCACATGCTAAGAATTTTTACCCTCTTGAAGGTATTTTGTAGGTCTCCCCAGGGGACCAGAAGACAAGGACAGAGAAGAACTAAGTTCCCATAGGATTTCAATATTTCTACTCAGGTTATCACACCAGGCAGCAGTTATTTGGCTTCTTCATCTGCTTTCCAGGATGGGATACATGGCATCACATTAAGCATCTCATGTATGCAGGATGGGTGTGTAAGACCCATGATTATTGGTCCTACACTTGCATGAAGCATTTCCAATCTGTATCTACACTAGTAAACTAACAACGGATTCATCCACCTGCACTGGGTCAGGGCATCCTTGGGGTGGTTTGGATGAGTCTTGGCTGGAGAGGAGGGCTTCCAGCCTGGGGATGCTGTGACTGGTGATGTGCTAGAGACAGGTTTCTGGGCTGATGGCACTGCTAGGCTGGCCCATTTGAGCTGTCCTCATGAATTTTCAGCTTCCACGTTCTGCCCCTTTCTTTGGGCACTCAGGCACTATCCCAGAGCCAAGACACATGGCAGCCTGCAGCCCCTCCAAGAACACTATCAACAGCTGTAAGGAGGCTGAGGCACCTGGCCAGGGCCAGCACAGGATTATTTTACCACCTAATTAGCTGCATGCTGATGGCCACTGAGGTAGGAAACAAAAGGAAGTCAATGAGCCACCAGCCATGTCTGTGCTCTGGCCTACTCTATTATTCAGGGTGGACCTGCATCAGGTGTCATGCCTTTATCTGGGGCTTTGATAAACAGCACTAATCAGCTACATGTGAATTATTCACAGAGAATACAGCTCACCTTCCCAAACCCCAGTGCCGGCACCCTGCTTCTCCCCACATTTTTCCCTCTTCTCCAAGATTATGTCTGTCTCTCCTCCTTCAAGTCATGTGCAAGAAAGATGGGCTACAGCTATAGCACTGGCTTGTGATCCAGGGCTTTAATTATTATTATTTTTGTATACCACAGCTTCCCTGTGTTCCCTTGAGGAAGGCACTCAGCACCAGCTGCCAAGGAGTGAGAGGGGAGCAGGTACATTGTCTGTGCCTTGGCACTAATATCATGGTGTAGACATTTCTTAGCCAGCAGGAGAAATGCTGTGAGTCTGAACACAAATACCTGGACAATCCCTTTCTGTTTATGACTTGGAGTGGTCTATTCTGCAGGTTGTTTCCTGCCACTGATGCTCAGTTCTGAAACTTACTCCTGCATCCACCAGTAGGAAACTTACAAGGTTGGAAAAAGGCTTTCCTCTCACTGCATCCTTTGGACTCCTGGTTGTCTTCTGCTTCAGAGAACTCCAGCCTTTTCATCCCATAGAATCACAGAATGGTTTGGGTTGGAAAGGATCTTAAGATCACCTAGTTCCAACCCCCCTGCCATGAGCAGGAACACCTCACACTAAACCATGTCGCCCAAGGCTCTGTCCAACCTGGCCTTGAACACCGCCAGGGTTGGAGCATTCACAGCTTCCTTGGGCAACCTATTCCAGTGCCTCACCACCCTCACTGTGAAGAACTTCTTCCTTATATCTAACCTAAACTTCCCCTGTTTAAGTTTGAAGCCATTACCCCTTGTCCTACCACTACAGTCCCTAATGAAGAGTCCCTCCCCATCATCCTTATAGGCCCCCTTCAGATACTGGAAGGCTGCTTTATAGCACCAGTCTCCACACAGTCTTCTCTTCTCTAGGCTGATCATCCTTCAGCCAAAGCCAGTTCTCAGGTCATAGAATCATAGAACCACAGACTGGTTTGGTTGGAAGAGACCTTAAAGCTCACCTAGTTCCAACCCGCTGCCATGAGCAGGGACACCTTCCACTACAGTAGGTTGCTGCAAGCCCCGTCCAAGCTGGCCTTGAACACTGCCGGGGATGGGGCAGCCACCTGTGCCAGCGCCTCACCTCCCTCAGCATAAAAATGTTCTTCCAGTCTGGATCTCCCCTCTTTAAGTTTAAAATTACCCCTTGTCCTATTGCTACAGACCCTTGTAAAAAGTCTGTCCCCATCTTTCTTACAAGCCCACTTTAAGTACTGAAACACAGAGCTTGTTCTCCCCAGACACAGCTGGACCAACCCTGCTTCAGAACAGCATCCAATCAGCTGCCCAGGACAGTGGTGCGATATCCAACACAGCAATGGAGATCCAGTACCGCCTTGCAGAGGTTTTCCAGAGTTAATTACTTGTTTTGTCTCTCTCTGCTAAATTCAATAAAGACCTTCAAGTCAGAAAAAAAGTTTCCTCATGCTGGCATTTACAGATGCTGTAAAATGAACTCCGAAGCATGTCTGTGGCAGTGTGCATTCAGCCTGTCCTACAGCAGTTAAGAGCCCCAGCACAGCATGATCTCCTTGCTGCCCATCTTTGCTTTGTGGGTTACCAGAGCAGCCAAGCCCTGCAGCCCAGCCCAGGAGAGGAGCCAGCATCAGACACCCTATACAGCAAATGCCAAGGAAGACATCTGCCCTGGCTTTGCCTTGACAGCAGCGCAAAGCAGAATCCCAAAAGGGACCTTATCTCCTGTGACTACAGTGTAAGTGTCCATAGGGAACTAGGGCTCAGCTCAGGTTCCCTTTGAGTATCCAGCTTCTCGAAGGACCTGTGTCTCCTGTTAGATCCAAAGTTGTATCTCCCAGCCCTGTGTTTGTCCCAGACATCCCGGGACATCTGCATGGCAGCAGGTACTCATGTTTAGTTTATGGAGATGAACCACCCATTGCTGAAAAGGAGTCTGGGAGAGCCAGGAACAGTGAGGCATTCCCTGCCCCAGGGCAGCAGGCTTTGGGCACAAGGAACCTGGAGGAGAGAAGGTTCTGCAGAGACCTTAGAGCAGCTTCCAGTGCCTAAAGGGGCTGACAAGAAAGCTGGAGAGGGTCTTTTGACAAGGGCTTGTAGGGACAGGACAAGGGGGGATGGCTTTAAATTGACAAGGGGAGATTGAGATGAGATCTTAGGAAGAAGTTCTTCCCTGTTAGGATGGTGAGGCCCTGGCACAGGGTGCCCAGAGAAGCTGTGGCTGCCCCCCACCCGGCAGGGTTCAAAGGCCAGGTTGGACACAGGGGCTTGGGGCTGGTCTTGGAGCACCCTGCTCTAGTGGAAGGTGTCCCTGCCTGTGGTAGGGGCTTGGAAGTGGATGAGCTTTAAGATCCCTTCTCACTCAAACCATTTTGATTAGATGATTCTACGATTTCAATGCAAATGCACCCCAAAACCAGGAGCAGTAGCTGCTGTTCAGCCTATAATTATGTGAAGCAGGCAAACATGCTGGATAAATATTTCTGTTGGTTGTGGCAGGCCAGGGGTAGTTTGTGGGTAATCATCACAAAGGAACCAGTGGCCTCTGATCAACTGATATCAATTTTTAATGAAGTTAGAATAACAGAGAAATCTAAGCACAGCAAAGAGTTCATACAGGGTGGATGAAGGGAGCCAGGCTAATCTGGCAGCCATCCTAGGAGAAGAATAGGAAAGCTTGTACAGGATTCAATGAATAAGCAATTAAAAACTGGAGTGTAATCAATGCCATTCAGGATAGGTTTATGAGGAGATAGAGCCTGTCAAAACAAGCCTGGTTTGCTGCTTTGGAATCAGTTTGTTTATTAAGTGCATGAAAGGAGCACATTCTAACAAAACGTTTATTTTAACATCCCTGCTGTCAGTGCTACACACTAACAGGAGTGGACTAGTGGAGATACTATAAAAATAGGATATGAGCTGAGAATCATCTTTGAGTGACAGTGCTGCAGTGAAATTTTGCTATTAAGCTGCCCATGACTACTACATCAGTGACTGGGATGTAAAAACAACTTAGAATCAAATCTTCAAATAATGTAAAGATTGATAGAGCAGACAACCAGTTTTGCAAGAACTGTGCAGAGCAGTAGGGACCTTGGAATGAACCTGAGCCAAACAGAAAGGGCACTCATGTGCCAAAAACATTGCCAAGAGGCAGCATCTGCACCCCAGCCTAGAAGAAAATTGACCTGACTTCCATGAACATAACAGCTCCAGAGAATGTGGTAGACCAGCAGCCCAGCACAGTGGATAACCAACCAATTAATCCATAGCTGAGCTGAACAGAGGAGGGGCAGGGGAGAAAAGAGATGTGTTTCATCCTCAGTCTGCAGAGCTGGGGATATGCAGGGCATTTATCTAGTCCGTGCCTGTACTTTAAAGGGAGGATGTTGAAAGTTGAACATTAGCAGGATAAAGAACTGCAAAGATGATTTGAGATGATAAAAAGCACTGTGCAAGCTCAAAGTGACCCAGCAGTGTGAGTTTGCAGCCCAGAAACCAACTGTGTCCTGGGCTGCATCACCAGCAGCGTGACCAGCAGGTTGAGGAAGGGGATTCTAGCCCTATACTCTGTTCTTTCCAACCCAAACCATTCTGTGATTTCATGATAAGAGGTGACAAGAACAGTCTTCTCAAAAACAAGACTGAGAGGTGCTTTGAGTATAAATGTGCAAGATCTTTCGAGGGCAGAAAACACTTGGCGAGCAATGGGCATAGATACTCCTGGTTTCGTGTGCTCTAGACACCATGATGGGAGAGGCCAGCTGCCTCAGCTCAGACTCCTGGGACAAGAACCACAGCATGTGAGGGTTTCTTTATACTGAGGAGGAACAAAATCGATGAAAGAAGCCAATTCCCATGGGGCACTGGAATCAGATTCCTGCTTGCTGCACATCTGTCCATCTCTTAGTGGTAAGGAATAAAATTAATGGCACTGCTAGTTCATGTTGAAGGTGGGGCTTACAGCACTCAAGTATCAGTAGAGCTCACTGAGATTGTAGCAGAAGATAAAGAGATGTAGGCTTCATCCTGGGCAGCTCAAGCCCACTTGGCCATGACTTCTCTCCTGCAGCATCACCAGTTTCCAGCTGCTCAAAGGAAAGGCTGCTTCTCTGTGGCTGCCCAGGCCCTCACCAGTCAAAGACAAACTGAGGAAAATATCCAAAGTGATGAAAATGATAACATAGAAGGTCACGGTGGAAGTAGAAGTGGCTCTTGTCTGGCTGATACAGCTTATATCTTTGCATGTGCAGTTCACCAGTGGAAAAAAAAAGGCACTTAAAGCAATTTGGCTGAACTAGCTGGATGCCTTGGTTGTGTTGGGTATTTGGAAAGTCCTAAGAGACTTTGGTCCCCTTGAAAGTGGAAGGAATTACCTGAGTATTCATTTTCTCAGTCTCTAATCTGTGCAACCTGCTGGTGTGCCCTGGCCTTTCCAATTCCCAGTTCAATGGAGGAACAGTGACAGTTCTTCATTTCCAGACACAGAATCACCACTTTCTGCTCTCTATCGCATCTTTCAAGTGGATTTACTTTCATATTTTAAGACAGAGAGAGAAGGGATTGCTTCTCTGTGTGCAGAGCAAGCAGGATTGCTGTCTAGAAGGTAAATTGGGTACATCCTAAAGTGCAGTTTGTTAGAGCAAAAGCATCTGATTCAACTGGCATGTTTTCATTCGCTATAAAAAAACAGATTTAGATGAGCTGGAGAGGGTCCAGGAAGGACCAAAAGGATGATCCCACCACTGGGCAGTGTGTAAGGAAAGGCTGAGTGAGCTGGGCTTGTTCAGCCTGGAGAAAAGGTGGCTCAGGGGAGACCTTATTCCCATGTTCCAGTATTTAAAGGGTGGCTACAAAGAAGACAGAGACTCCCTTTTTACAAGGAGTCCAATGGAAAATACAAGGGGTGATGGGCAAAAGTTATGAATGGGGAGATGCCAGCTGGACACAAGAGGGAAATTTTTCACAGTGAGAACAACCATCCACTGGAGTAATGTCCCCAGGTAAGTGGTGGATTTTCCAGACTTGGACTGTTAAGATTCAACTGGACAGGCTGCTAGGACATCCAGTCTAGGCCATGCTTTGCCAAGAAAGGTTCGACCAAATGATTCTTAAGGTCCTTCCAAACTGGGATTCTAGGATTCTGTGATTCTGTGACTTCTGCTGGGTAATGAAGATATGAAGCTTCAAGCCATCATGGATGGAAGGATGCTCTGTCCCTTCATGTCATCCAGCTGCCAGTTGCACTAAGCCTGTGCAAATCCATGGCAGTATCCAGGCTGCTTGCTCACAGCAGGGGCGTAGAAAGTGAAGGAAAGCATTGAAGGAGCAGCCAGTCAAACTAAAACCACCGTTCTGATGGATGCATCATGAAGAAGCAGGTTCTAGAGGCCGGAGCTGACACTGGCTGGGGAAGGAGGTGGATCTCCAGGTCTGCATCTGTCCATCTTGGGCTCCCATCACCCATCTGCTGCCCACAGCCCCTGAGCAGTCCCTTCTCACATGGACCCTGGTACAGTTCAGAAATGGTTCTCCTCTCCTATTCCACATGCCCATCATTCATGAACTTAGTGACCACTACAACTGCGCTATCTCATCGCAGATGCCTATAGGAGGTGGTCTGAACACAGCTCCAAGAGACCTGTACTATGTATGGTTCCTGTGGCAGAGCTGAGATCTCTCACAAGCCCTGGACTTCTCTTCTGACTGCATCTGCCCCCCATTCCCCACACAACCCACCCACCCGGGCTGGGACCCTCTGGGGGCTCCTCGTCTTTCTCCTCCTGAAGAGCAACTTAATAAAAGATGTTTTCTCAACTCTCCTTATACTACTCAAGCCCCTACTCAAAAGCAAGCAAAGGTAACTAACTCTTTTCTCATTTTGTTTTAGGGGCTTTTTTTGTTTCGTTTGTAGTTTTTTTTTTCAGTTTGTATTTTTATTTGGTGGGTTGTGGGGTTTTTTTGCTTGTTTTAGTTTTGGTTGTTTTGTTTTTAGTTATGTCTATTTAGCATGCTGGCATCTGCCTGTCTCCTCATGTTGTTTTTTGGTTCTGAAGCAAGCTTTTGCATGAACATGTGCTTGGGAGATGTTCAGGAGACCCTGCTGAGATCCAGCTGGGGCTGACACTAGTTTTCAGGTCAAAAATGTTAGTGCAGCATCCAACCACAAGCAAGAGCCCTTCCTCAGCTCTCTTTTTCTTTTCCCCTCTTTAATGACAGAGTAAATGCTCTGTAGGACAATTCATGTATGCCACTCCTCTTTCTGTGAAAAGCTCCCATGTTTTTGCAATGTTAGCATGGATAAATGTACGAAATACAGGAAGGCTGAGCGAAGGAACAAACTTCCCTTCTCTCTTGTTTGTTATTAATGTGGAGGCAAAGCTTTGACTGTAAGAAACCTTGAAAAAATGTTCATAGCATTGCACATAATTCATAGGGCATGACAACCACCACAGTATCTATGTGAGAAAAAAAATACAAGAATAAGATAAATAAGAATACAGATGTATGTACATTCCACAGGCTTAGTGCAGCCAGCAGCTGGACAATGTGAAGGGACAGAGCATGCTTCCATTCATGATGGCTTGAAGCTACATATCTTCATCAATAAGAATTTGCAAAAGCTGAGGAATTACGTTTGGGTATCAACTTGTGAGGGTGGTGAGGCCCTGGCACAGGGTGCCCAGAGAAGCTGTGGCTGCCCCATCCCTGGCAGTGTTCAAGGCCAGGTTGGACGGGGCTTGGAGCAACCTGGTCTAGTGGAAGGTGTCCCTGCTCGTGGCAGGGGGTTGGAACTGGATGAGCTTTAAGGTCCCTTCCAACCCAAACCATTCTGTGATTCTATGATTCTATGAACTTCCACCTTGACAATTAACCAAAAGATTTCAAGTTTCATTGAACAAAATGGCAGCACTGTGGGAAAACCATGGCATAGACATGGTGCTGCCTACCATCTTCTTGCTGCTGGTGAGCAACGTCACTCACTCAGCTGTACACATCACACCCGAGCTCCCTTGCCCTTCCCAGGAGACATCAATCACCAATGTCTTCTTCACACTCAGGTCTCCAAACCAAACAGGGATGTGACTCCAGCTCAAGCAGGAGCTCCCTCTTCCCACTGGAAAGCACATGGGGGGCCAGTGGGAGGGAAGGACAGACCATGCTCTCACCTGTTGGTGAAGACTTTGCTGTAGTTGAACACCTGGATCTCCAGGATCTCATTCCCATCAATATTGCTTGCCACTGGCCAGCGGAAAGTCTGTGGAGAAAGGATGAGAGGGAGATGTCAGGCTTGTTTCAGGGAGCTGCTGCAGAGGGGATGAGGGTGGAGTGGAGATGGCATAGAAAAATTCTAACTATCCTTTTTCCCCAGCAAAAAGGCAGGCAGGGCTGTTTTACAGGGGTCTCGCTAAGAATGTGCCTCTATGCCAAATATTTTATGGATGGATGGATAGTATAAACATATATACTCTGTATAAATGTGTGTGTCCATACGTAAGTATATATATCATACACAAACATATTATATATATAAACATATATATCCATATAGCTATATAAATATA
>NW_009940489.1:356-2666 GCF_000696875.1 Nestor notabilis | reverse complement strand
GGACGCGGTGCTCGGCCCCTGCCCGGCGGGATGCAGCGGGAGGTCTGACCTGGTGCTGCCCGGGCATGTTGGGAGCGTGTCGCTTCTTCCACCGCTGAGGATGTGCGGGAATATGAGGGTTTGAAGCATAGAATCATAGAACCAGTTTGGAAAAGACCTTTAAGCTCATCAAGTCCAACCGTTCCCAGCAGTGCCAAGGCCACCACTAACCCCTGGCACTGAGGCCTCGTCTACCCGGGCTGTGAACACTCGCAGGGACGGTGACTCCAGCCCTGCCCTGGGCAGCCTGTTCCAATGCCTGAGCACCCTCTGGGGAAGACATTTTCGAAGGGAGCCTGCAAGGATGCTGGAGAGGAACTCTCTATCAGGGGCTGTAGCCGTAGGACAAGGGGTGATGGGTTCAAATTGAAACAGGGGAAGTTCAGGTTAGACACAAGGAAGAAGTTCCATCTTTCCTGGATGAGAGATTCTTGCAGGTAGAAGTCTCTTCTTTTGCAAGAGGAGGTATCCAGGGGACTGGAGACAAAAGGAAGCAACATTCAGATGCTCTGATTCTCGCCTTTCCTCAGTAATCCCCTCCTCCCTGCCCTACTTTTCAGCCTGACATTTCTATTCTGGGTTTCACTGTCCTGGTTCATTGCCCTGTGCAGCCCGAGCTGCTGCAGAATTCTTGCAGGTAGAAGTCTCTTCTTTTGCAAGAGGAGGTATCCAGGGGACTGGAGACAAAAGGAAGCAACATTCAGATGCTCTGATTCTCGCCTTTCCTCAGTAATCCCCTCCTCCCTGCCCTACTTTTCAGCCTGACATTTCTATTCTGGGTTTCACTGTCCTGGTTCATTGCCCTGTGCAGCCCGAGCTGCTGCAGAGGTTTTCTGAAGGGAGAAGGTGGATGCCAAAGGCTGCAGACGTCTCTCATCCACCCCAGCTCTGCAATGTAGACAACTAAAACATACGGAATCCCAGACTGGTTTGGGTTGAAGGGACCTTTAAGCTCCTCCAGCTCCAACCCCTGCCAGGGGCAGGGACACCTTCCACTAGAGCAGGTTGCTCCAAGCCCCTGTGTTCAACCTGGCCTTGAACACTGCCAGGGATGGGGCAGCCACAGCTTCTCTGGGCACCCTGTGCCAGCGCCTCAGCACCCTCACAGGGAAGAGCTTCTGCCTCAGAGCTCATCTCAATCTCCCCTCGGGCAGGTTCAAGCCATTCCCCTTGTCCTGTCCCTACATCCCTTGTCCAAAGCCCCTCTCCAGGTTTCCTGTAGGTGAAATACCACCATGGCTCCTAAATTAATTAGGAGAAAGAAATGTGAAGCCGTTTCCAAAGAACCAAAGAAAACACACATTATATAGTTATTAATGCCTTACTGGGGGGAGGGGGAGGAGAGAGGTTTTCCATAGGTAAGGGGAGTCCCTAAAGAAATTCCACAATTGTGAAATAAAGTTATAAAAAAACCTTCATCCAACCTTTCCTGCTCCAGCACCCCACGCTTGAGGCCAAAATACAACTATAAATACAGCATGGCAGAAACGGAGCCCTGGTGCTCTACCTCAGTGGTCCTAGCTTTGCTTCCTTGCATCATCCATACTTCTATGCCCAGGTTTATACTGTGTTTTAGGATACACTGATGAGCTGGAGCCAGCAGGAGTGAGTAAGCCCAAAGCTGATTTTATATCTTCAGTTGCTGGCTGGAGGAAAACAACATCATATGATACTCTGATATAGTGCTTCATCCATAAAACTACATCACTGCTCCAGAAAGTCTAGGAGCGGGGGATCTGCAGAATGAGGCATCTTTAAACCCACTTTCAGTGCTCTCCAGGCAAGGTCTGAAGAGAATTTACGCTGTAAGAAAGGGTAGAGGATGAAAAATGAAGCTGCTGTGGGATTTGAAGCAATTTAGCTCTATTGACAGAACTGACTTGCTTCATCGCAAAATGTATCTAAGAAATTGGGAGACTGAAAGGCTGTAGCAAGAGTAAGATAATACCAGGTAGATGTCTGTGTGTTGAGCCCACAGAGCCCCAGCAGCGGCTTTTCTTTGTCTGTCTCGCATCCTGCTGGTCCTCTGTCTCTTCCTCTCATCCCATCACAAATCAAACCCGTTCTCAGAAATGTCAGCTCTTTGGCAACCTTTCCACCCTTGCTTCCAGTTTGCCAGGGACGCTGCAGGGCTTCTGACAGCTCCTGGGGAGACCTGGCACCTGCACCCCAGGACTCACACTGTGGGAGCTACGTTAGTCCAGTAAAAGTGGTGGAATCAGAGAATCCCAGCCTGGTTTGTGTTGGAAGGGACCTTAAAGCTCATCCAGC
>NW_009940489.1:0-325 GCF_000696875.1 Nestor notabilis | reverse complement strand
GCGGGGAGAGACACCTTCCACGAGAGCAGGTTGCTCCAAGCCCCTGTGTCCAACCTGTCCTTGAACACTGCCAGGGATGGGGCAGCCACATGGGAATCTTTCCCATGAGCAATAACAATCACTTTGCTACTCTCTGTTACAAAAGGTGTCTTCTCTGCTTCAAGATCAAGAACTAGATGATCTTAAGGTCCTTTCCAACCCTAGTTTTAATACGATTCTATGATAGGAAATAGGTTAAAAAAAAATATTTCAGGTACTCCAGCCTGACAGTGAACCTGACAGAAACACATAAAATGTATTATATTACAAAATATAATATTACCAA
>NW_009940488.1:404-5676 GCF_000696875.1 Nestor notabilis | reverse complement strand
AATCCCACTTTCCATGTCACCGACAAAGATAATGAAGAACACAGGTCCCAATACCGATCCCTGAGGGACACCACTCATTACTGCTTTCCAAGTGGACATTGAGCCGTTTACTGCAGCTCTTTGCGTGTGGCCATCCAGCCAGTTCTTTATCCACCGAGTGGTCAAGCGATCAAATTTATGTCTTCTCCAGTTTAGAGAAAAGGATGTCATGTGGGACAGTGTCAGTATTTGGAAAGAATCTTAACGACTAATTTCTCCTTCAGAAGAAAGCCTCTTAGATAAGGGTTCATAAAACAAGGCAAATTTCTTCCTGTCTTAATTACTCTCTGCCTTGTTTTTGATACATAGTTCCCAAACACAATCACAAAGGAAATGAGACACTTTGGACAGCAATCTCCTTGTTTATACATGCATGCTTGTTTCTGTGAATTACAGTCTTAATGCTTTGTACTCTCTTATCACAAGAGGATTTAGAGCCCAGGACATAAAAAGGTATTATTTCAACTCCTTTAGTAATGCCAGAAGCCTGTCATGAAAACAGTGTCACCTGAAGAGAAATCAACGTAACAGTTTAGATGGGGTTGAGACAAGTGGCACTAGAGAATACTTAGTGCTATTAGGAGACTATTCAAAACTACTTTTAAGTCTATTTTGTATCTAATTTGCTGCTTGTTTCTGGAAGCAAAAAAATTATATATTCTTCACACTCTTTTTAAGATTATATAATGAGAAATATGACACTGAATCTGCTTATTAGGGGCGTATCAATGAAGATGGTGCACAGAAAAAGAACATAAAATTTCACATAATTAAAATTTTAGAGTCTGAGGAGCAAAACACAAAAGTTTTGATTGTACACTTTAACTTCGTTTTTATGAGTACTGTGGATGAATTTATTTTACAACAACATTTATTTGAGGAAGATAAGGGGTCTTGCCTTTAAGAACTCAGACTCAAACCAGCTTGTTTCAGTTTAGAAGTTTCCACATGTATTTCAGTTATTTCTATTTCAGTGTTTTGTTTAAAAACAAAACCAAAAACCAGATAATAATACTGGCATTTATTTCCAATTAGTACTATTTCTTTAAAACCTAAGTTTTTTAAGATATGAGTATATAAGTATGTTAAATGCCTAACATGGAAGGGGCTAACTTTGGTTATGCATAGTCATGAGATTTGACACAACACAATGCTCTAGTGGAAGAGCAAATTAAACAAAGAAGCCATAAAAATGTAAGAGATGTCATACTTGAATTATAAACAATATATTCAAAGAATACTGTAAAAACGGAATGATAACAAAAGACTTTTAATCCCCATATGAAAAGTTAGAGGGTTTTTTTAACTCACTGTCAGTATCTGTAGCCAACCTTTTCATAGAATGATATTGACTGGTAGAGATTGTGAGAGATTATTTAATGCACTTCTTCGAGTCAGGAGGGCTTTCATGCTTAAATGTGTCATGATGGACAAACACTGGTCTAACCTATTCTTCTAAGCTCAGACGCCAAATAGTCCACACCGCTCTCCGGAAATATGTTCATGTGCATCAGTATCTGTAGAATCAGTTTCTTACTGATCATTTCTTTGGTAATTTACATCCTTTAAATCTTTTCCAATATTCCTTTCATAGGAAGAGTAGAAGAATGCTGTTACAAAAATCTTTTAAAAAGAATTATATATATCTATATCCTATGGTAATCTTTTTTTGGTACATATTTTCTAAAATTCTAGTGATTTTTTTTTTTTTACTTCGAATTTCTCCAGACAACCCATACTTGTCTTAACTGTCCTGGACAATATACTACAGCTGAGGATCTACTGATCAGAGGAATTATTTGTTTTTCAGGCTATATATCTGTTCATATATTCCCACGATTACACTTTTGCAGCAGCATGACATTGTTGCCTCATATTTTACTTGCTCTTCTCTAACTGTAAAACTTCTGCAGAACTGCTATCTAGGCATTTGATCCCACTGGGTATCTCTGCTGATTATTCTCCATTTTTTCAAGATTATTTTCATTCTATTTTTCTTCTGTAACATACTGGTGAATCCTTTAAGACTATTTTCATCTTTATTTTTAAGAAGCACATGCTTTATTTCATTATTTACTAATTAGTGACTACAGTGAAAATACCAGAAGAAACATATGAAGAATTCCAACTGATACAACTATTTTCCCTAATTTTGCATGTGAACAAGGCTTTTCTCTTGCATACCTTTTACAGCAGTTTCCATAAATTCCATTTCCACTGCAGATGAACAGTGCACAGAAACATTCACTTTCATCTAAATTTCAATCCTCTCAAAGACTATTGCATTTTCAAAACAAAGTCATTACTCTTCTAAATTAAAAGATATGCAAATTTCAATTAAGGAGAATTAATTATAATCATATGCGGTGAAGGAATTGTTGATTAACAAACAACTATTTATTGAAGCATTTTCTATCAAAAAAATCTTCTGAAATGTGTCAACAATTTGAAGTCCTTATGTTTGCCAATGGAAGACTAAAAAGATTTTAAAAAATTATTCCCACTAATTGGAAATATTAAGAATTGTTTATTCTATATTATTTACTTCTCTTTCCCCTTCTTTCTCCTCTCTTCTTCCTTGTTTTGAATCTCATACTTTGAAGTTTTGCTTACTATTGATACTTGGGGGGGGAGGAACATATCTCTTTTGGGGTATCTTTGTTCAGAATTTCAGATAATTAACATAAAAAGTAGGTTACCATGGATAAATTAATAATAAAAATTAAGGCAAAACAACTGACAAAATAAAAATCAACTTGTATAAAGCCACTAGACATTACACACGGAATGTACACATTTAGCATGATGATTAGTACTATAAAATTATGTATGACATACACAAATGATCATAATTCAATTGCTTGCATAAAAACATAACAGTGCATGTGGAGATTAATAATGAATGAACATATACCAGTATTATTCAAATTATAAGTAGAGAAATAACAAGGAATTTGAGAAAAAGTGGTGAACCATGCCTGATGACCTGAATTAGTGATGCACCTAACTTGTCTAAAATGTAAAAAGAACTGATATCTCCATGGACAGCCAGAAGTCTAAGAACAGAAAGCTGAGTATCTGAAATGCCACAAACTGTTGCAAATATAGATAGACTGTTCTTTTTGCATGTTTTCTCCATACTTATAACATTTGCCCAAGAAACAAGACAACGCCTAAGATCTGAAAGAACTTCTTCATTGGTAAACTATAAGATATTCCAGTAGGAGATAGTTTAAACAAAACCACACAACACAACAAAACTATGCATTAGGTATGCATCCTGTATTTTCTCTCTTTACATATTGTTAAACCGAATTCATAGGTATGGATCACTTACTTACTTACACACACAGTTTAAGAATCACTAGAAACAATTAGAAGCCAAAACAGGATTCAATCCTAGGGCTACATTCAGCAAAGAAGGTTTAAGTGTTTGATTATACCCATTCAGATCGAAGAATCTTTCGTGCTTTTTGGTTATATTTGGTCTGGGGTCTCTCTCTGAGCTTTGCACAAAGCAATACTACAATAGGAGCAAAAACATATCATAAGGTCAGAACAATGCTGCTTTTTCCATATGGTTAGAATGGGAGGAAGGGTAAAAACAGAACACAAATGCAAATCCAAGTGTTATAAAAGGTTAAACATTTTAATGTAAAATCGTAATACTTTAATATTTTGGATCTTTGGGTTAAATTCTTGGGAAGTTCTTACTTTTTGAAATACAAATCCAAAAATTTAGGCAATACTGAAATTACATTTTTTGTAAAGTTTAGGTCTGGGGACTTAGTTTGGTTTTTTTTTCAGTATTACTAGGGATGACTACACAGTTATCTAACTGCAGAAGGTGCAGCAGTTCTCAACTTTTTACACGACAGATTTCCTTTTTCAAGCTTTTAATGGTACACATCTAACAATTTGCCTAGTGCAAATAGATTATTTTAGAGCACTGATCCCATATTTTAAAAAATTGTTCAAACACCAGCAGGAAATGTGTCTACTACAAAATTCTGCGAAAATACCATAGTATAACATTTAAGAAGCAGATTTCACCTAAAAAATACAAGTTTGAGATATAAAAGAGCTTGCAACATGGTATAAAAAAAAAGTGTCACAAGAATAAAAAATAGCTATTTGAAAGCAACGTTCATGTGTTAAGAACATGTTAACCTATATGTAGAAGCATTATCTTTCCGAATTTAGTAGAGATTCCAGCAGTATGTTCTACTTCTTTTTTCCATCTATACCATTTAACTGAAATTCATTGCTCACAAAAATTCCATAGGGAAATCAACTATAGTTTATTTATTAATAACTGCATAGGAATCTAAAAAGTAAAACTGTGTATATGCATAAACACACAAAATATCATAGAATCATAGAATGGTTAGGGTTCGAAAGGAACTTAAGTTCAGCTAATTAAACCCCCCTGATATGGGCAGGGATGCGTCACACTAGACCATGTTGCCCAAGGCTCTGTCAAACTAGGCCTTGAACACCTCCAGGGTTGGAGCATTCACAACTTCCTGGGGCAGCCTGTTCCAGAGCCTCACCACCCTCACTGTAAAGAACTTCTTCCTTATATCTAATCTAAACTTCCCCTCTTTAAATTTAAATCCATTCCCCCTTGTCCTACCACTACAGTCCCTAATGAAGAGTCCCTCCCCAACATCCATATAGGCCCCCTTCAGATATTGGAAGGCTGCTATGAGGTCTCCACACAGCCTTCTCTTCTCCAGGCTAAACAGCCCCAACTTTCTCAGCCTGTCTTCACAAGGGAGGTGCTCCAGCCCTCTAATCATCCTCATGGCCCTCCTCTGGACTTGCTCCAGCAGCTCCATGTCCTTTTTATGTTGAGGACACCAGAACTGGACACAATACTCCAAGTGAGGTCTCATGAGAGCAGAGTAGAGGGGCAGGATCACCTCCTTCAACCTGCTGGTCACGCTTCTTTTGATGCAGCCCAGGATACGGTTGGTTTTCTTGGCTGCAAGCGCACACTGTTGGCTCATGTCAAGCTTCTCATCAACCACCACCCCCAAGTCCTTCTCCGTAGGGCTACTCTGAATCTCTTCTCTGCCCAGCCTGTGCCAGGGGTTGTGTCGACCCAGGTGTAGGACCTTGCACTTGGCTTGGTTAAACTTCATGAGGTTGGGACTGGCCCACCTCACAAGTGTGTCAAGGTCCCTCTGGATGGCATCCCTTCTCTCCAGCTTCTCAACCAAGCCACACA
>NW_009940488.1:0-383 GCF_000696875.1 Nestor notabilis | reverse complement strand
CATGGCACCGACAAAGATATTGAAAAAGACAGGTCCCAACACCGATCCCTGAGGGACATCGCTCATTAATGGTCGCCATCGCCAACTGGACACTGAGCTGTTGACTACAGTTGTGTGCAGCCATCCAGCCACTTCTATATCCACTGAGTGGTCCATCCATCAAATTGATGTCTTCTCCCGTTTAGTGACAAGGATGTCATGCGGGACAGTGTTGAAAGCTTTACACAAGTCCAGGTAGATGACGTCAACTGCTCTGCCACTGTCCGTAAGTCCCGCAGCCCCATCATAGAAGGCCACCAAATTGGTCAGGCAGGATTTCCCCTTAGTGAAACCATGCTGGCTGTCACCAACCACCTCACTGTTTTTCATGTGCCTCAGCATTC
>NW_009940487.1:0-37547 GCF_000696875.1 Nestor notabilis | reverse complement strand
TCCGGGGCTGCAGGCTCCTCTCTGGAGCTGCGCACCTCGGCAGTTCTGGGGTAACATAAATATGTAACATAAAAGAACAAAGGATGTTTAAACAGATGGACACTAATTTTTTTGAGGGGCGGAGAGGCAGTGAAGTAAATTTACCTCCTGTAATACGTAAAACAGCCTGTGAATCCATTCTTCAAGAGATCATCAAGTCCAATAGATTTGAAGCATGTCTAACATAACAGTTGTACAAATTAAATAAAGGCTAATGAAAGTTCATATCACAAAATGATCGCTTTCTAGGGCAAGTGAGTTTTCTTCGGTTATGCGTATTGGCTAGATACATTACTGGAAGGAGTTTAATCACTAATTATTCTAGAAAACCATTAATTTTCTCCTTATTATGAAGTTCAAAAAGACTGAATACCCTGAACTGTTTAACAGCTCAAGGAGATGTTATGATACCTTATCTTTGTGGGTCTACGAAAACAGGACATACATGGGGGATATAATTTGTAGTTCGACTTCCTGTCCAAAATTGACTTTCTCAACAGACCTGAGTCTAATGGGACAGCTCAGTTTGTTCTTTCTTGTTTACAATTGGAAGGATCCTGGCTCTGAGATGTATGACTTCTACAAGATTAACGAGTGCCTGTGTGCATTCTTACAAATATGTATTTTTTCTTCTATTCTTTATTACAAAGACAGAGAGAGATTAATATGTCATGTTAGTAAGTGTGAATTTCTGAGTCTTCATTGTAATATGCCAATGCCAAGTATACTAACTGCTACAGGATTTAACTTGCAATAGTGGCTTTGTTGCACCTGATGAGGTTTGCATGATCCCACTTCTTGAGCTTGCCCGGGTCCCTGTGGTTGGAACCAGTCCCTTGGGCATCTCAACTGCACCACTCAGCTTGGCGTTACCTGCAAACTTGCTGATGGTGCACTCAATCCTAATTCGTTGATCAAGATATTCATAGAATCATAGAATGGTTTGGGTTGGAAAGGACCTTAAGACATCTAGTTCCAACCCGTCTGCCATATGGGCGGGGACACCTCCCTATAGACCAGGTTGCTCAAGGTGCCATCTAACCTGGCCTTGAACAGTGCCAGGGATGGAGCATTAACAATTTCCTTGTGCAACCTGTTTCAGTGCCTCATCACTCTCACAGTAAAGAATTTCTTCCTTATATCCAACCTAAATCTCCTGTGTTTAAGTTTGAATCCCGTATTAAACAGAACTGGTCCCAGTGTGGACCCCTGAGGGATGCCATTTTTTATGTGTCCATCAAGACATTGAGCCATTGACCACTACCCTCCAGATGAAACCATCCAGCCAATTCTGTTCAAATCCATAGCTCTCAAATTTGGAGAGAAGGATGTTGTGGGTGACTGTTTAAGGCTTTAAAGAAGTCCAGATAGACAACATCTGTAGCCCTTCTTTATCTACTGATCTAGATCCTCCATGATAGAAGGCCACTAGGTTGAACTGTATCCCTGGAGCTGTATGCTTTGTGGCTTTCTGAACCCTGGAATTAATATGAAAGTGATCTCAGAGGTGAGGTTAAGGTCCTTCATCCCCATGGGTGGCTCAGATGAGAAAGATGTGGAAGGAGCAATGTTGGTGCCATGCGTGCTCCCCTTGGCATGCCTTTGGCAGCCCCCTTGTTCCTGGAGCTGTCGGCTTCGTGGCTCTCTGAACCCTAAACTTAGTCTGAATGGGAGCTTGGAGTGCTTAGGTCAAAGCTGCATTAGTTTCTTTTCTTTTGTTGGGTTTTAACTGTGGTATGGACAAAGAGGTCTGTCACAATATGTCTGTTCATAAATGGCAGGTGTCAAGCTCCATTTTTGAGTATATTGCCCCTTTAGTTTCTAGTAACATGGAAATACGTTTTAAAATATCTTCAAGCAGTGATAGAGGAATTCAGAGTGACACTTCAAAAATAACCTTTCTAGGAAGAATATATTTTTTTAAGCCAAAGCATTGCATAGAAATCATTCTGGTCTCCAAACCAGCATATGTTGCTGCATATTTGGTGAGTCAGTCAATAAATACCAATGCATTCTTGAGAGCGGCCACATTTTTGATGTCCTGTCCACTTTGCAGCTGACTTTTTTTATTTGATACCTTTGCCCCTTGAAGCTCATTGCATGCATTTGAAGAACGAGTCATCTGGTTATCAACTGGAAATTGGGAAACTGCCATATATTTTTCATAGCCTTTGCTATCAGCAGATTAAACTCTCAGTAGAAACACTTCCATCTGTTTATTCATATGTTCAGCTGGGATGCATTTATGTATGTATATATATAGACATAGATTTATGTAAATACGTGTTTATTTGTTTGGGGCTTTATTCTGTAGGAGAACATTTCTTTTCAAAGAAGCACTTGGTATCTCCATGGGGTTTTTTTTCAAAGATTTGGAGTACTGACTCATGCCATCTTTAGACACACAAAACTACTATTTCTTGCTATTTATAAAATAATAATCTGTGAAAGAATGCAAGGTATTTTTGTTTGACTATACAGATCATTGCAATATTTTGATCCTATCAATTGCAAATATCATTAATATACACCTGAACCAGGGTATACTAACCTGAATAATTAATCAATCTGACTAGCTCATATAGTATTGCTTTATGACGAAGTCATATCACTAAAAACACTTTTGTGACTTACAGATTCTAAAAGAAAGCATGTGTAACACTAGAGCAAAAGTATCCTTTTTCTGAGTAGTGATAGCATATTCAAATGATGTTCTTTTAATTTTAAACTGAAAGTTCATTTTTTCCTCAGTGTCAGCATTTTCAACACTGAAATACAAATTTAGCACATACAAAAGCAAGACAATCCAATGCTCATTAAATTGAATGGATATATTCTCACTGAACTTAGTAGAAAGCACTGAGCCTAAAACTGATAGAAAAGCCAATTTATGGGAGCTAATGTATAACAATCCTGGTTTCATGGAATGTAACTGGTAAGCTAACGATCAGTACTACAACAGTGGAAAAATTATTTTACTTCAGCTTCCCTTATTGTCACTAACTCAACAGTACGTGAGTAGGAGAAAGATGTTTAGAGAAGAACACTCCAACACCAACAAGCCTATAAATCCTGAACCACTTCTCCAAAAATTGCCTGGTCACAACACACACTTTTTTGAACAAGGCAGGCTATAAATTTTTATGTTTTTTCCTATTAGCCAACTCTGTATAGGTTCCTCCATGTGAGCTGCAGGTGAAAGAATTTTTCTGGTTCCAGCTGGGAAAGAGATTTTGTAAAAAGGCACCTGATGTAAAGAGCTGCTGGTTACTGAGGCCATTTGTCTTCTAGGCTGAATGCAACTGAAACCAGAAATCAATACAAACAACAAAGCTATGTGAAAATACTTTAGTGGAGTCTATTCAGTTCCAAAGGGAGCTTCTGGTCCTTCCCTCAATGATATAGTAAGACTCTTGATGTAAATAGTGTTAAAGAAGCTTTGATAAATGCTTCCTCTGCCAAAGAAAAATGGAAGATTTAAATGCCAGTATACTTGCTTTGTCTTTTCCTGGAGACATCCTTCTGGTGGTTGTTTTTTTGTCTATTTCTTCATGAGAATCAACACTAGCCAAAACAGCAGATAGCTGGGGTCAGTGGCAGAAGCCAAACAGTGAATGGGGATCACATCACATCACATCACATATTTTTTAAAGGAAAGAGATGAATACAAAGTTCTACAAAGAATGAAGCTTTCCTCCTCCCCCCGCTCAATTAAGAGGATTGCAGAGGATGAAAAACTTCATTGGGATAAATACAAAAAGACAGGACCCAACCAAATGACTTTTTCTTTTCACCTTTTCACCATGGAATGTGAGCAGCTCTGAAACACTAAGAGTTGTTACCACAGAGGAGTTGAAAGTTACATGTATGATGTAGTAATTATTCTCAACGCTCTCAAACATTTCTTTTAAAGTGAATTGAATCAGGGTCTTGATGCTTTTATGTGGAAGTAAATGGAAGTTCTGCCTTTGGCTTTGATTCAAGTTCCAGATGTTCACAAGATTTTTTTTTCAATTTTCCCTCTACTGAATTTCAAAAGCAACAGCTCAATTTTTGGCTACAGAGTAAATCAGTATTAAAAATGGCTCTTGTGTTAATATGTATATGTATCAGCACATTTCTTTTCCCCACACAGACTGTTTTTACTGATACTTTCAACTTGGCTGAATGGAGTGAAAATATTTGGGTATAAACAGATGGTGTTAGCTGAGTGAGAACTACTTTCAAAGACAGTGTAATGCTAACAAACTGAATATTTTAGTACATTTACATTATAAGATCGAGATTGGATTAAAACTTGAATAAGAACTATTTTTAGGGTTGTGTAGCACTTGATACTGAAGTGGCTGAAGTTTGTGGCCATTCTTTTCATGCCATTGAAGTACTGATTCTTTGTATCTGTGGGTGCACATGCATAATTACTTAAAACATGACTAAAAGTCTTAACAAGTGGTGAAAATTCTGTTTCAGTTTTATCTGATCATACTTAGAGACATCCCCTGCTCTGAGTGTCTATGCCTTTAAAGAGACTGAGTCTCCTAGACAATAAAGGAAGAAAGAGGCTAAAAGGTGAGAGTTTGTTCCAAGATAATTACAAAGTTGTTACATCAACTGGATTTATATTTCAATTGTGAATGTCACATCATCTTCATGCATTCCAATGGCATTTATTCAAATTTCATAAAGTCCTTCCAGACAAAAATAGATTGGGATTTCCTGTGGGTCTGCCTTAGTAGACTCGGATGGACAATTAGCAAGGTCAGAGCTCAACTAAGACCTGAGGCAATGTTCGGTATCTTAACACTAGAGGACAGAAGACATTCCTCTGAATGCGGAATGGCTAACTGGACTCTTCTGGAGAAAGTAGTTCAAACAGTAAACAGTTACGTAAACAGTTACATAAACAGTTACATTGAATTCAGAAAAATCAATCAGCTTGTAACTCATTCCAAGTATTGAGTGAAAGAAAGGTTAGCGGTTGTTTTGGAAAGAGTATGCCAGTTCCTGTGCAATGCTTGAAGGGTTAAACTCAGAAAGAGGTAGTAATTGTTTTGCATTATACCTTAGTTACTGGACTACTCTTATCTCCAACCTGTGGGATCTACATTCTTTCAATTCTCCTCCCCATCACACCGGGGGCTTGGGGGAAGAAGGGGAGGGGTGAGCAGGTGGCTGCATGGTTCTGAGTTACCAGCTGGGCTTAAACCATGACAGGAGGGAAGATCATTTGGAAGGACGAAGTTCTATTTTCACACAAAAGCATGAGTAAATGCATCACCCCATCCTGCCATTTAAAAGGGTGCTGGTAACTGTACTCAAACTCAGCAGCTGACAGTGTCAGCAAGATTCCTGATAGCAGGCAAAAGAAAAAATGCTTTTTCTCTGTGCTGCTCAGGCAACGATGAAGGGCTACATGTCTCTACAGACTTTGCTGACACGGTTGACCAAGAAATTGCTGTCAAGGTGCCAAGTAGATTCCGCTGCAGTAGGTACTGACTCAGTAATAGCATCAGTAAGACAGCACCTCCAGCAACAATTTACATGACACTTTATCAGCAAACGAAGCTACATTATTACATCAATAAATGCCAGCTTTCTGTATTTCTGCATTTTCTAGTGTCTGACCAAATCAAGATCTCATTTATCATTTTGTTTGATATTAGCCCTATAACCTACACTAGTCTAATCTCTAAAAATCCAGCTGGATAAGTGAAGTTCCAAACCACAGTGACCAGCTGTACTCCAAAAGCAAGAGGAGGAAGCAAGCTATTCTGGGAATTATGAGCATTGATATGTATATATACATATGTGGCTTAAAATATAATTTTTTTTTATATACTCTGGAAATCAAAAGTGTTTCATACAAAAAATAGAAGAAAACTCCCAAAATTTTAGATTTGGTACTGTAATGGCCAAGCTTACAAAACAACTAACAAAAACAATAAAGAAAAGATATTAAAATTGTATTTAAAATTAAATTCAATATCTGCACCAAATTAAACACAAAGGAAAAGTATTTTGCATACTCTCTCTGCGAATGTCAAAGTAACTTCAGAAAGTTTGCTTTAGTTTGTTTGTTTTGTTGTTTTGTTTTTTTTTCTCCTGTGGACTCCAGATAAAGGCCCAACTTGGGAAAAGCAAAACCGAAGATAAAAATTCATCATATTCTCTGCTCGCTCTAAGTACCAAGTTCTTTCCCAGCTGTAGCTCAGATAGACGATTCAAATTACATTAGAATTAGCTTTTCAATTATGCAGAGTTGTCTTAATATTAAAGATGGCACACTTTTTCAGAAACTCTGAGATTGGCAATTACTCTGCAATGCTATCTAGACAGAAAGCAGTATTTAGCTACAAATTGTTCCAGTGTGAGAGGGAGAGTTTGTCTTGAATATTTTTATCCCAGCTGAAATGGAAAGAGTACAGATGCCTTCACTGACTTCTGCAGACATTGATCCTGGTAACTCTCATGGTAAATTGCAGCAAGAATTTTCAAGCTTGAATTATGAGAATTGCTTGACTTGAAAATATGAAACAAAAAGCGATGCAGGTTCAGGAGTGAGAATTAAGAAATGGACTACTGTTTAATCTGCTCCGTAGGAAAAAGTGGGGAAGATATTCACAGCTTGTTCACTGCGAGCCTTTAAATATTGGGATTTTTACCTTCCATAGTTACAATCGGTTTCAAGAAAAGTTAGTAATCATGTTGCTTCAAGTCAGCTTTAGGAAAATGACAGGGAAAAATGAAAAATTAGTTGCATCAAGTGAGCACCAACCCATGAGCTCAGAAAATGTGACTAATTTCTACCAAATCTCCTTATCACCATAGAAACCCTTAAAATGACAGGAAAGACACCAGGCGGTGTGTTCACTAAAAGACACACACAGCCTAAACTAAACGATGGCTGAAAGTTCTGGAACCCAACTGGACCTATGCTGTTAGTATCTAACAAGGCTACTCTACCTGATCTCAACTAAAACTCATTAAATGAACACCAAATGACCATGTGACCGAGGTCAGAATGAAGAAATAACTTACTCTTGAGTCTGCTAGTGGTTATTTCAGAAATTACTGATCTGGGACAACACCAAGCTTTCCTCATGTACTGCTTTTCTGGGTGGTGGTTGGTTGGCTTTTTTAAATTTATCTGTATTTTTCAGAAGCTTTATTTTCCTCACCTGCACTAGTAGTTGTTTTTAGGGTGGGTGGGTAATTAAGGTGATTTACTTACTGAGTCTCCCTTTTTTTCCTTAATAAAAGTGCTTTCAGGTCCTTCTGGTAGCAGTGATGATACCTGGGCACATTAGACACTGTGGCCCAGATGGCACTTCTGTGGAGGTGGCTGTTCTCAGGATCTGGAGCAGCTAGGAGTGCCTGGTGGAGGCAGCAGTCATCTCACTTGAGGGAGATGAGTGGTGGTGAAAGCCTTGAGTTGCTAGGTAGAAATTTGTCTTGCACTTGGGTCACAACAACCATGTGAAACACTACAGGCTTGCGAAAATCTATGGATGGTCATGGAGGCCAGGAGAGGTCTTTGTTGACTGAAGTCTGACAGATAGATGTTGCACTCAAAGATTAGGTGGGAATATCAGTGAAACTCCAGGGAGAGGCTGGTGAACCACATTTCAGCCACTGGTAATACTATGGGTTTGAACAGAACACATATTGGCCATGTGAAGGTGGTAGGGAATTGCCAGTATGAATTTACCTAGGGTAAATCAAGCTTGACTAAGCTGACTGTCCTTTATGTTGAGATTATTATTTGCCACTAGGTTTATGGATGTAGGGAGAGTGGTGGCTGTTTTCTGCCCTAATTAGGAAGGTTTCCAACCCTGTTTACCTGAGCATTGTATTTAAGGTAGGATGTTACAGTGTAGATGGGTGACGTAATAGCTTGGTAGAGTGCTGGCAAGACGGTTGAGCCCCAAAGAAAAAGGGTTAACAGTTTGTACTCTACTTGGAGGTCACGTGCAAGTGATGTTCTTCAGGAGTTTATTGTGAGGCCTATCATGTTCTATTTTTTGATTCATATCCTGGACAAAGTGAGCAAATGCACCTTTATGAAGTTTGTGGGTAACACTGAAAACTCTGTAAAACTCTGTTTTATAGTTATCATGCTCCAGGGCAGGGCTCTAAATGACATCTCTGTATACATGAATAGTGCTAATAGTTAAGGTGTAAGCAGATTGATTTGGCTTGGCTACCAGTGCTATTCTTTGTTATTTTCTGAAACTTATGACTTCCATGACAGGCAGTTGAACATATTTTATTTTGCAGAAATTCTGAAATGAACTTACGGTAACTTCTGATTACAAGCCCTTATGATCATGACTTCAAGTGTTGTTCATGGAACATTTTTTCTGCTTTGATCTGTATTTTAGCTATATATATGCATGTACACACAGGTATGCATTGTCTATCACCATAAATGATAATGATTTAGGGACATCTGCTAGAGTTGTTTTTTTTTTTTAACTGACAAAGCAGCTCAGTTCTTTTCATCATAGTAGTTCACTTTTTTAAGGCATAGCGGAACACCTTATTTTTAAAACTGGGCTGCTTTGTTTTTAAGTTTGAGGGAATATTTCCTGTGTATCAGTTCACTATCAGTCAGTAATTCCAGTTAACCATTCTGTGTTAATCAATGTTTGGGTAACTTGAGCTTGTTACCCAAGGAATTGAATACAACGTAAAGCTCTCTGAACTAGTGTGCAGTGTGTTGGTAGAGTCATATAGTGCAGGGCAACAACATGGATGTTAGATTAAATTCCAGAAACAGTAAAAAAGTGCTGTCATGGCTAAGGATTCTTGCTCATTATTCTGGGCCTTAAGCACTGTCCTGCAGTAACTACATTGCTTTCAATTCTAGAGTGAGATGGTCATTTAACTGCCATTGTGTTGACGTTATCAGTTTTCCATCATGTAGATATGATAAGCTAAGCATAGCAAAGTAAAGCTGCTAATTCTGTCAAGTTCCACAGTCATGTGACTTACATCAGAACAGTGCAAAAATTTGATTGCAGATCGGAGAGTTGGCTTTCAAACATATTAATACTTGTCAAAAGAACTCTGTATAATTATCTCTGTAGGAAAAAAGTTTTCTGCACAATTAAAGATCTAAGTTGATGGCTATTGTAAAGGGTTTAAAAAACCACTTTGCATCCAGCTGTGTGAATTTTTCATTAACTTTTTAATGTCACTGTTTACACAAATGCTCTTATAACTAAAATTGCTTGCAAAAATGTAAATTAATAGTTAATACTCTTTGAAGCAAGGAGTAAAATACATGCAATTATTTCTAATAACCTGTTCCAGCTACACTTCTAGTCTGCTAAAAGTCTGTTCCAGTTGTAGGGGGGCACTTGCCTTGATTTTTCTGAGTGCTTATCCCAGGTGTTTATTCTGTGTTTTTTTAAGAATCAACTCCAGTACAGGATAGAATGTTGTGTTGTAAAATGCAGTGATTAAGGGCCTGCAACAAATTTGTTGCCTCATTATAGATGCCTAGCATTATATGAGATGCCAGGGGTATCCATCCAGGCTTCTGGTTGAAGATCTGGGCAAGAAGAGCCTGTGTCTGCTGCAGGTCCTGTAAAATACCAGTCAGCCTGTGGAAATATAACTTCATTAGATGCTGTGCTGGTTTTTGGCTGGGATAGAGTTAATTTTTTTCAGAGCAGCTGGTATGGTGCTGTGGTTTGGATTTGTGACCAAAACAGTGTTAATAACACAAGGATGTTTCATCCATTGCTGTACAGTGCTTTTCTGCTCCTCACACTACCTCACCAGCAAGTAGGATAGGGGTGCACAAGAAGTTGGGAGGGGACATAGCTGGGACAGCTGACCCCAACTGACCAAAGGATATCCCACACCTTATGGTGTCATGCTCAGCAATAAAAGATGGGGGGATGTTTGGAGTGATGGCATTTGTTTTCCTCAGTAACTACTATGTGTGATGAAGTTCTGCTTTCCTGGGGATGTCTGAACATCTGTCTCTTGATAAGAAGTGGTTAATTCCTTGTGTTGGTTTGCTTGTGCAGACAGGTTCTGTTTTCTCTATTATAGTGTCTTTATCTCAATCTATGAGATTTCTCGGTGTTACCCTTCCCATTCTCTCCCATCCCCCTGTGGGGAGAGTGAACAAATGGCTTTGTGGGGCTGAGCTGCTTGCTGGACTTAATCTACAAGAAATTATGGTTTGACACAAAAATTAAGCATGCATGCTCATGCACTGTGAAGCAGGTGACTGTGTTTGGTACACAATCCCAAGCAAAAGATTCGTATTTCTCTGAAGACCCTAGAGAATATTCAAGGTTCACAGGCCAGGTTATATCTTCCTTGATGAATGATTCTTAAAAATAACAAGACTACAAATTTAAAATCCAAAACACTTACTTTTAATTACAGATACGAGACATCTAATCAAATTTGATAAATAAGTATTAATTTTCCTTGTTGGCTGCATACAAATTGTAAATTAGAAGGAATAATTTATATCCATTTACTAGGATTTATTTGCTTCATTCTACCATACTTTAGCTGGGTTCCAGTTCAGTTGAGAATTATGAGGATTACTTATGTGTACTAGAACTGCATGACAATCATTGTGTGCAGAAACAGGACTGTTGCGAAGATCAGTACAATGTAAGGAAATAAAAATATGTGCTTCACGTACTCTTGTTCTGAAAACAACTCTTTTGTACTTCATTCTTTGGTCCTTCTCCAACACCAGAATATTAAGAGCATTATTTTTCCTATTCTATGGTCAGTTGGAGTTGAGGAGACAATGCTTCATTTAAAGAAGTCTCTCTATATAAATGTATAAACCCAAATTCAACAGTGCAGGAGGGTGCAAATAAAAGAATGGACTGGGGGAAAAAAAAAAAAAAATCCCTTTAGGAAAGATGTATTAGGGGTGAGTAAATCTGGCACAAGCCAGAAGGGTAACAGTGCTGGGTGACCCTTCCCACTATGCTGGTGGTCCAAAGAAGGACTAGGCCACACCAGGGAATGTCGGGGGCTTGGGAGGAGGGAATATTAGCTAGCAGAAAGGACAAAGGAGAGAGACAACTTCAACATGCTTCCCCTCTCAACAGGGAGGAGGAAGAAGAAACGCTCTTCATGGGTATCACACCCTTCTTGTGAAGGGCTCAGAATGCCAATAGTTTGCTGTAACTACCCCTATTTACCCTCCCGATGTGTGTGGCTACACACATGCAAGGTCCTCTGGGTGAAGGAGTCCTAGAAGGCTGGGTATAAGCTGAAGTCAAGGGGTAGAGACTAGGAGGGGTTGGGCAAGTGAGAGGGGATAAGATGGAGTTAATTCCTATATTGAACTGTTCAGTTAGTAAGGCTTTGTGTGCTTTCACGGTCCTGGCAGTATCTTGTGTCAAGTCTGCCTTTTTTGTGTGTGTGCATGGTTTATTAAAAACCTGAGGAAAGGGAAGAGACAGCTTTTGCTTTGGTCTTTCTGCCAGAGTGCAAGTATAACTGGGTGAACTTTGGTGTGGACGGAAGGCAGCAGAGGTGCTGACAGTGTTACACCAAAACCTGAGAGAGAAAGAAAAGAGGCAGCCCCTGAAGCAGTCTGAGAAGAGGTAGGACCGTTTGAAACCCAGTAAATGAGCCAGGGTTTCAGTCTCTGTTCACAGTCTGAGGAGATCAGAGGTCTCTGCTTCCAGTTCTCTTTTGTGACCTGATTGAATCCAGGTGTTTGGTTTTTTGACAGGTTTTTCTGTGAAATGATGGAAAAGCAGAAGGCCAGGCACACCTGCCTCCCAGACAAGGAAGAGAAGAGCAAATTTCCCCACTCTCCTGACCCCACACTAGATGCCTGCTTTGCTGCTACATGAGCTCTCAGGGCTGAGCTGAGTCAAGGAATTGTATATTGGAACCAAAGCCCTGGAGCTGGGCTTCTGGCATGGAGGTTCCTGCAGTGTAACTCTCAGAGCTTTCTCTGGGAGGGAAATGTATTAAAAGGGAGAAAGAGGAGTGTGGTACTATAAAAAGACTACCTTGGTACCATCAAGGGAGGGAGGGAAATGTTTTAAACAGGATCACTAAGTGCTCTTAATACATAAACACTGCTGATTGTAGTAGTACAGAGTTAACTTTGCAAGTCAGAAGGTAGGACAAATCATTTATTAGTGATACTTTCTTGTATTAAAAGACTGTAGACTATTAGGCTGTGAATGCATCAATAATCGCATATCAAAGTACAAATATTTTAAATCCTGATTATGTACAAAACCAATCACTGCTTGTATGAAATCTCATCATCTGTAACTTAAGCTACTATTTGCTAATCTGCATTATATAGTATACTTCCTCTGTGTTGTGTTGCTTCAAGTATTCAAAGCCTTCCCTTCCTACCTCCAGCTCCTTAGCATTACTTTTCCCATGCTGTGTATTTGACTTTACTTGCTTCTGAGGAACTGACAGTTTTCTTGCTAGGGCTCTTTCTGAAAGGATTTTTATGTAGAATGTACCTGTTTTCTAGGTTTGTGTAACCTCGAGTATCTGGAACTGACTATGCTGGCTAAGATGGAAGTCCAGATGCTAAATCTAAATTTGGCTACACATCTCAGAGATTGCAGCTGTCATTGTGTTGGTTTTCCAGCTACAAAATACAACTGGCAGCAGTGACCTGTGCATCTGTCTCTGTATATTTAAAGGCTTCCCCTGATTTCAACACAAATTTTGGAGTTTTGGCACATATGACCTTTCAGGGCTGGCTGTTGTGAACCCAGCACTCCTGAAAGAAACCTGTGTTCTAATAGCATCTTCCTCCTGCTGGTTCTGGCATGAGCAGTACCAGAGGGCAGGTACTTTTTTCATCATATGGCAGTTTATGTCCTTTGTATTTAGCAGCTTCAGGTTACCTGTGAAACTTTGCTGTCAGATTATGACTGCATCTTTGTTTCTTGGCCTGCGTTAGCCAGAAGATCTAGAGAAAACTTGGAACAGAAGGACTTTTGGAGTAGATCTCATGGTACATAAGAGTCTACATTGATCCTGTCAGTGTGGCAAGATCCAGCAAAATTAGCGTAGTGTTTTTCCAGAGTGAAATCTGATTTTTGGGCTGGTACTTGTAGGCTCGCTAAAGACTTACATGTCTCTGGTCTAAAACATACCATTACTGGAAGATAGGACTCAAACTGGAGTCTAATACATTAATAATGTTCTTTTCTATTGCTATTACAGTAGGAGTTCTGTTCCCTCAAGCACAACAGAGACCAACTGAAACCCATGAGACAGGCTTCAATTGTAGCAAATTTCTCACACATTTACTGAAATAATCTGCATCTTGAATCAGAAGAGTAGATTTTCCCAATAAACATCTGTTCCACATTCAGAGACAGTGTGTCTCCATGTATATATCTGGCTAAAAACAAAATCAACCCCATTGTATCTTTGAATATGGCAATTAGGGAACATGAGTAAAATCAGGAGAAAAATACATATCAAACAAAAAAGAAAGTGTAGCTTTACAGTATGTTAAATGAAAATGTGCAGCTCCTTGCTGCAGAATATTATGTTTTACTAAAAGTGAGGTCAGAACTGGCCAAAATTTAAACCTATTGAATGCGAAGGTTTTCTGTATCTGACTTACTTTAAATCTCTTGCTTCAGATCTTCATGCAAGAAGCTAGTATAATGAACCCTGTTTCACAGGAGACCCTCAATCATGAAGAGATAAGTTCACCTGCTGAAATTATTCTTATGGCGCCTCATAATTATTCTCCTTCCCAAAATAGAACTCTTAAGAGTGCTGTTTTCAACATGTGTTTATGCTACCCACTCTTCATGCAACTCATGAGCAAGTGTTCAGTTTGTAATTCAGGAATACACAAGCCATACACAAAGAAAAGGGAGTTTGGCCTGGTAACACTCAGTTTTACCCCAGCTGAATTTTAGAACGCTGGCTCCCTGTGTGGAATCCAGATTCTTCAAGTCAGATGACTGTGGTTAAGCCTGAAAGACGAAGGAAGCCAGCCATAGGCTTCTGTGTCCAAGTCCTAAAGTGGTTGGAAGCTAGTTTATGATGTTAACTTGGGTCCATCTCCTTGCTAATACCTCCTATCTTCATCATAAGGTCTCTTAATAATGAGGCACTTAGTCTCTAAACCACTGAGGCTCCCACCTGATGAACTGCAACTTTTGTGGTGTGCCTGTAAAATTTAGCACTAAAGGTGTCACATTAAGTCCTCATCTGATGAAGGATGGTATATCTTCTTTAATTCAATAGTGCAATGCATCATAAGAGAGTTTGCTGTTTGGTGAATCCGTTTATACATGTGTAAGTTACAGGATGGTGAAATTTAAATGCGCAGTCCTATCAAGTAAAACAAAACCAGAAAGATTTCTTGATTTAAATTCCTGTTTTGCTTAGGGAAAAAACTGGTCTTTCTATTGCTCAACTGCATATGCATATTGGCAGTCAAAAAACAATCTTTCAGTTATGTCGCCTGGACAAGACAAAGATGAATTTTTAAAATACCAACTATTTTTGTCAGTTAATGATTTAGATAATTCATCCCAATCTTCCAGTTGGAGAAACAGTCTAACAAGAATTTTCAAATGGCTGTATGCTGTCAAGCCATATTCTCACATATCCTAGTATCTTTATAACAGTGGCTTTAAGCAGTTGCCAAGAGAAGAGGAAAAGAGTATAGTGATTATTCTCAACAGCTCTTTAATCAGGAAATATAAGAGCATGGGTAGTCTTTACCATTGTGAAAACAGTAATATTTTGAGTTAGTCATTAATTGCCAGAGTTATCATCCAGGGGTAAGAGGCTAAAAGGAAAATTGGTTTAAATTTGCATTTACTTGCTGAAAGTGAGATTTTGAAAATGCTCACAAAAACGTGAATTGGGAAATAAGAAGGTTAAGCTGCTCTGAAAAAACGTAAGCTTTCAAACACGGTTTTACTATTTCCATGTTTTTTTCTTTTTATTTTAAGTGATTGATTTTGTTTCAGGTAGTGAATTTCTTGCATGAATGGCTATTAATAGTGTATAAAAATATGCTATTGATTGTATTACATTTGTGCTTAAAGAAACCCACTGAGAATCTGTTTGCACTACTCTGCGATATCAGCAAAGATGGTTCTTGCTCCTGAAATATTTTCTAGTCCAACTAGAAGTGATGTAAATTGATGTTAAAATGACAACATAGGGTATGTGTTTACAAAGCTTGAAATGCTAGAAATAATATGGTGCAAAATGTGCAAGCATCTCAGCCTTCAGGTGACTCTTACAGCCTTTGTCAAGTGGATTGGTTAATTTAGGTTTTAAGGAAGATGTTTGTTATACATAAGACTTAGATCACTATTTCAGTGTACAAGTCAATAGATTTTGACTTTTTCAAAATTAGTGGTGAACTGAAGATTTCATAAAACTAATTGAATGTATCAGAGAGAACAGTTTATTTCACTGCGCCTACAGCCTACCACTTGCACTGGTGAGACTCGTGGAAAGCCAAAGTATGGCAGAATCTTAACGTGGGCTCCTGTCATAGTTGCACTCCACCATTACTATGACTCATGTAAACTGATACATCAGCCAGGGATTACTGCCATGCTTTCACATCAGCTATTGTTCTTCTGATCAGATACATTTTGGCAGTCTTTGGATCTTGGCTTAACTGTAGGAGATCCCTGATTTTAACTGTCTTTGGAATGTAGTCCCACATTGGCTGTAATACTAAGAAAATTAGAAAAATGTCATTGCTTTTGTTGAACCAGATCCTTGAAAGAACCAAAGTTCAGTCTATGGGCATACATAAAGCCTGAGTTTGCATTTGTTGCAGGTCAGGGGTTTGCCCAAAAGACTGTGTTTCTACCAGATGTCCTCAGTAACAACCCTGGCAACTTGCCCTCAGATAACTTCTCTGATTTCTAGAATTGGCTCATATTACTCCTATTTAATGAAACATGTTATCTCATATTACCAGTCTCCTTGTGAAGTCTTTCAGAAGGCCAAGAGGACGTTTCCTTCTAAAACTTAAGTTTTTCTGTCCTAGTGTAAGAGATGATAGTTTGGTTATTCTTAAATTGTTGGTTTTTTTTAAGTATGCAGATGCATCTTTGTTAAAGAAGGAGCCAGCTGCTCCATTTACTTGGCTGACAGTGAACTTCTGTCCTGAAAAGGCTTTCTTCTTTCCCACTTGGACATTACCACTCAGTAGGAAATGTGTCTTAAACTTGTATGAGGCCTTTCATTCTGTTAAGGTCAGTCAGTTAAATTTACTTAGTTTATACATGGGATAAATATGTGTACCTACAACTAGCTCTAGACAGAACACAGACATGGTTATAATTAATCACTCTGGGGTGGCAGTGGATTAAGGAATATTGATCCCTAATGTCCTTCTTAGAAGGAGCTGTACATGCATGGCATTGCCTGTTTGACTCTTAAGTTTTATAATGAAAGGATTATAAAATAAGATTACAGTTAGAGTTAATAAGGAAATGTTGAATGACAATGGACTCATCTCCTAAGGAGTAACACAGAATGATGTTGCTTGAGATATTTAAAAACAGACAAGGCAGCTGACCTTTTCCATCTCTGACTCCTATGTTTCAAGCTTTGATTTCAAGCAGCCTCACCAAGCATTTTTCTTTGATATTTTTATTATGAGCAATGAATTTTTGCTGTTCAGTAGAACTTATTTTGCAGAAAATACCGAAAAATGTTTAGGTTTAACATTAAGTTTTAAGTCTAATCATAATCCCTTTTGGTTGAAGGCGTAATATATTTAATGTTTGTCTCCTGACTCAGTAGAGACAGTTAAGCGTAAAGAAGGATAACTTTATTTCAAATATAAAAAGAGTCTGTGTTACGTTAATATTGTGGGGTTTTAATACTCTGCTTATTTTTACTAGTGGTAGCTTTAAAACCAGTTTCTCATAGGTAGTTGCTCTATAGTGTTTAATTTCTTCCAGCTGCAAGCTTTGGCATGGCAGAACTAACTCATTCTGAAAGTGCAAGGCATGGAGAAAGTGGATGTTCAAGAATCTTCTATTTCATGCTGTGGTTTGCCATTCAGCTAAAGAACATGTATCTTTTAATCTCAGTGTTTAGATATTCTTATGCATTCTTTCTGGGTGGAAGTACAGCCTTCACATTTACTCTTATGGCTTTGCTATTCTTAATCTGTACACCACTGTGTTTCCTTAAATACACAAAGTAACTTGTTTGCCTTACCTTATGAAGGAACTTGTGTTCTCCCAAGGGCATCAGGCATACTCAGTTATGTTTTTTTGAGTTAAAATCAAAATCTCTTCAAACACAGAAACGTCTGTGGGCGTTAGCTTGAATTTGGGTGGGGAGGCAGAGGGAAGAGGAAAAGAATGCTCATGATTTTCTATTTCCAATGGGACATGGAAATGAACAAAAATTAAACTGTTTAAGTTCAGCATCCCTGCTGGAAGGATGGAAGGAGGAGGAGGAAAAAAAAACCAAAACAAAACAAAAGCACAGCAATCACCTCTGTTCCACAGGAGCCATAAAATCCTGAGTGCCACTTTGGATTTGCTCCTTGAAAGGAGTGTGTCCCTGTGGCAGCTCTGAAGCTTGAAAAGCTTTGTTCTCAGCTGGAGTGACAGACTTAGCTTTATTACTGATGTTCAAATACTTCTTTGCAACTCAAGAAAGTGATTCTTTAAGAAAGCTCATGGGGATTTGCTCCTTCTGAGAGACGGATCAAAAATGGCAGCCACGTGCAAATCTTCTGTCAAATTTCTGTTGTCGTTTAAAGTTTGAGCACTGTATAATTAAAAATCTATACAGGAAACCCCTGCGAAACAATATATTTTGTCTTAAGTGTCACAGATTAAGGAAGATGAACGTACTTTCCAGAAGGAAGATGAATTGTCCAAACTATTTTGAGTTCCTTTACTGTAGCATTTGTATTGTATGTGTTTAATTTGAAACAATACAATGAACTGATGGACACTATATAGTGAAAATGTAAACAAAGCCTGTGTCCTCATAGCTGTCATCTGAAATTTTGAAACGCAGGTGCAAGTTGCAGTCACCTTTTTTATTTTTTTTTTTGTCTTGTCAGAATATCTGTATAGAGAAGAAAAGAACGTTATTAGCTTTTAGTATTCCTTTATAGTAAGACAGTAACTCCTTTCTTGATGCCTCACTGTCATGCATATTTGTAAAGTCCCTAAAACTTGTACAGTGTAAACAAACACCTGGAAGCTGGAGAGATGCATGTGGACAAAGAGGTTGGGGGAGTAGTCTGCATGGCTGGGTCTGTTGGAAAGCTCACCATTGCTCCCCGCTCTTGGTGTTTAAAACGGAGTTCTTGTGTTTCCTTACTCTTTTGCAGATACACAGTTGCAAAGTACAAATAGTTACTGTGATAAAGGATACTGATCTTTATACTAGTTGAAAGTTTAAACTTTATATTCTAACAGTATTGTGTGTTCTAATTTCTACAGAGCTGTCTGAAAGTATACCCATTAACTTGTTTTCAGGTAATAAAGCTTATTAGGCTTTGACATTTATTTTGTGATGTCTGTCCCTTAGGCAATGGCTTGAGTGGGAAGAGTACATTCCTAAGACATCTGTCCACAATTTCTGAATTACCTCTATCCAAGTATATTAAAATAGACCATTGCACCAAAAAGTGTGGAACACTAGCATAACAGATTACACTGTGTACCTGGGCATTGCTTTGTTTCAGTAAAACGTGGTTTAATCTGTATGTTTGCTCTTCAGTCATAAATGGCATAAATTTACTGAGATAAACAAAAATTCTGGTGGTTTCCTCAATATATTTTCTAAAGGGAGGCTTCATATGAAGCTATTACACATTTTAGTCTGTGCTGTTATGGTGTTTGTTTTCACACAGCTTTCAATTTTCTCTTTCATATCTCATTCTTCTGTTACAGGCTCAAGAAGCACAGAGAGAAAATAAAAATATAAATCTTTCCTCAGGCTGTTACCAGACTTCTGAATTTATCTGATTTTTATTTTTTTAATAAGAAGGCAAAATATTCTGAAGATTCAAGCATTAATGATCCATGGTACACAGTATTTTAGGGGAAAAAAAATCAAGGAATAATTTTAAATGGCATTCTTAACTGGTGTGTGTTCTGTTCTGTAATTCAGCTTGTATATGTGCCCTTACATATACATTTTAATTATACTTTCATTCAACTTAAGATAATTATGATGAAAATCATGTATATGTAAAAACCAGCAGTCTAACTATTTCAGCTGTATCCAAAGTCGGGGGTTATTTTCAGCTATTTCAGGAGGTAAACATCAATGTGATAACTTGAAAGAGGGTAGCTATAAGCAGTTGTATCTTCTTAGCTGTTCTTAAGAGTATTCACACATATTCTCTGTTTTCCTTTCAGATTGTGAATGTTGTGAATTCATTATGCAAAATAACTAACCTAGAACAGACTAATAAACTATGGTGTTAGTGCTTACTGTCTCTAAAGACCTGCTAATATTTTTGATTAGTTGCTTTTGAATCCATTGAACTTAAGCATCATAAATCCCTGTACTGAGTGCTTCTTTTGGTTCAAAGTGGTTACTAATTGATATAATGTAAACCAAACCAAATCTGGATTAATTAGGAAAAAGTATTTGTTGAGTCTCTGTGATCGCAGAATCATAGAACATTTTAGGTTGGAAAAGACCTTTAAGATCATCAAGTCCAACCATTAAGCCATCACTGCCAAATCCAACACTAAACCATATCCCTAAATACCACTTCTACAGGTCTTTTAAATACCTCCAGGGGTGGTGACTCTACCACTTCCCTGGGAGGCCTGTTCCAGTGCTTGACAACCTGAAGAAAGTTTTCATAATATCCAATCTAAACCTCTTCTGGCAAGACTTGAGGACATTTGCACTCATCATGTTGCTTGCTTTAGAAGATACCAACCCCCATCTTGCTACAACCTCTTTTCAGGTAACTGTAGAGAGCAACAAGGACTCCCCTCAGCCTGCTTTTCTCCAGCTTTGTTACCCTTCCTTGGGCATACTACAGTACCTCAATGTCTTTCTTGCCAAAAACTGAACACAGTATTTGAGGTGTGGCCTCACCAGTGCCAAGTACACAGGGATGATCACTTCCTAGTCCTGCTGGCCACCTGGGCACATTGCTGGCTCCTATTCAGCCAGCTATCGACCCAACACAGCCTTTGGTGGGCCCAGGTATTGTCTCCAACCAGTGAACCAAGCCCTCTGGGGCATCACCACCTGCACTCCCACATAGCCTAGAGCAGCCTCCAGGCAGTGCTGCCTCTGAAGTCTCTGGGTATCCACAGCCATCTCCCCCAGGCCAAGATCCTCCAGATGCTCACCAGCCTCTACCCTTCAGGTTCCTTTTACACAGCAACCCACCAGTCAGATAAGAACTAACACCAATTGGGAACGAGCCTAACATCCATCCATCCATCAGGGATGGCATTTAACAAGCATAAATGCTGGATCCTGCACCTAGGATGGAGTAATGGCAAGCAGAAGTATCAACTAGGAGAGGAATGGTTAGAAAGCAGCCCTGCAGAAAGAGATCTGGGGCCGCTGGTTGATAGCAGGCTCAGTGTGAGCCCACAGTGTGCCCTGGTAGGCAAAAAAGCAAACCACACCCTGGGATGCATCAAACACAGTATAACCAGAAAGTCAGAAGAGGTGATTATCTCACTGTATCCAGTGTTGGTGTTCACTCAACTTGAGTACTGTGTGCAGTTCTGTGCCCCACAATTTAAGAAGGATGTGAAGGTCCTTGAATGCATCCAGAGAAGGGCAGCAAAGCTTGTGAAAGAGCTTGAAAGGAATGCCCTTGGATGAGCAGCTATGGGCTTTGGGTTTGTCTAGTTTGGAGCAAAGGAAGCTGAGGGGCAATCTCATTGCCACTTCCTGAGGAGGGGAAGGGGAGACGTAGGTGCCTAGATCTTATTCCTGGTATCCAGTGACAGGATGTGTGGGAATCGTCTTTCCTGTCATTTTAAGGGTTTCTATGGTGATAAGGAGATTTGGTAGAAATTAGTCACATTTTCTGAGCTCATGGGTTGGTGCTCACTTGATGCAACTAATTTTTCATTTTTCCCTGTCATTTTCCTAAAGCTGACTTGAAGCAACATGATTACTAACTTTTCTTGAAACCGATTGTAACTATGGAAGGTAAAAATCCCAATATTTAAAGGCTCGCAGTGAACAAGCTGTGAATATCTTCCCCACTTTTTCCTACGGAGCAGATTAAACAGTAGTCCATTTCTTAATTCTCACTCCTGAACCTGCATCGCTTTTTGTTTCATATTTTCAAGTCAAGCAATTCTCATAATTCAAGCTTGAAAATTCTTGCTGCAATTTACCATGAGAGTTACCAGGATCAATGTCTGCAGAAGTCAGTGAAGGCATCTGTACTCTTTCCATTTCAGCTGGGATAAAAATACTCAAGACAAACTCTCCCTCTCACACTGGAACAATTTGTAGCTAAATACTGCTTTCTGTCTAGATAGCATTGCAGAGTAATTGCCAATCTCAGAGTTTCTGAAAAAGTGTGCCATCTTTAATATTAAGACAACTCTGCATAATTGAAAAGCTAATTCTAATGTAATTTGAATCATCTATCTGAGCTACAGCTGGGAAAGAATTTGGTACTTAGAGTGAGCAGAGAATATGATGAATTTTTATCTTCGGTTTTGCTTTCCCCAAGTTGGGCCTTTATCTGGAGCCCACAGGAAAAAACTAAAGCGACATAAACTTTCTCAGAAAAAGAGACTGACACCCAGCTTGCTACAACCTTCTTTCAGGTAGAGTTTAGTTAGCAAACAGTATACCCATCCAAGTCATAAGCAGCAAGTTCCTTCACAAGAATGCTGTGGGATTGGTCTGTGGTGGTTTAAGTAAGTGGATTTTAAATATTTTCAGTGTAACAAAACTTCATAATTTCATACTTCATAAGAATGACCATCATAGCAAATATCAACATAACACCTGCACAAAGGATGATGATACCTCAATAAATTAGAGGGAGTTTATACCTTTCTTTTCTACAGAAGGAAAAGCCCAGTGGAAGGTGTATACTTTCAATATAAAGATTGATAAAAAGCATAAGTTAGCCAGGCCTCTACCCTATGTGAGTTTTCAAAAGCAAGGAGTAGTTCTTTGTTTCTTCAGATGACTGCTGTGGAGCATCTGAATGCTGCTAGAGGTCATTCAACGTTAGTATCTCTGCAGCTGCAGTATTCATCATGAGTTTTGCACTAGAGTGAAGCAGATTTGTTGCTGTAGTGTGCATAAGCTATCAGGAATGGTTATTGAACAACCTATGTTATCTTAGCATAGCTTGGTACATTTTTCCCTTAAGCAAGATACTTATATAGAGGTTTTTCAGACCAGATTTGAAGGAAGAAAAAGGAAAGATATCTTGGATGTTTATCTTAAATTGCAAAGAACTAAAGCTGACTTTTCTAAAACTTTTCTCAAGCTTTTAATTCAAAAATTAATATTGTTGTTCTAAATATTTGTTATACATGAATAGTTTGAAGCAGGAGTAGAGATATTCTCTCAACACTTCCATGTTTCCTTGTTTAAGAACAAGGAGAGGTACCCAAACATCAATTAACTTGTTCAGTCTTGAAGGGTTCAAGTACATGCTAACTTACCAGAGCTTCTAGAATTACAAAGTACTACCTGATCCATGGCAACTATGTATTTCAGATACACGATAAGGCATCAGGATCAAACCTGCACTGGAGCAGTTTGTGAAGAACTCAGCCCATAGGAAGGGCCTATGCTGGAGAATTTTGTGAACGATTGTCTCCTGTGGGACGGACCCCATGCTGGATCAGGGAGTGTGAAGAGGGAGGATTGGCAGAAACAATATGTAAACTGACCACAACCCCTGTTTCCCATCTGCCTGTGCCACTGACAGGGAAGAATTAGAGAAAATCAGGAGTAAGTTGAGCCTGGGAGGAAGGCAGAGTAAGGGGGAAGGTGACTTAAGATTTGTTTCCATTTCTTATTATCATAGTCTGATTTGATTGGTAATAAATTAAATTAATTTCCCCCAGCTGAATCTGTTTTGCCTATGACCATAACTGGTGAATGATCTCTCCCTGTCCTTATCTCCATCCACAAGGCTTTATTATATTTTCTCTCCCCTGTCCAGCTGAGGAGGGGGAGTCACGGAACAGCTTTGATCAGCACCTGGTGTCCAGCCAGGGTGAACCCACTCCGCCTACCTCCATCTTCACTGGAAAACATCCTGTCTCACTCTCATGGGAAATAAATGACACTAAAGCCCAGGCTGAGTTCACAGCTTGTTTTGGGATTGTTTTTTTTTTTTAATTTTTGGTGGGCAGAGCCACTCAAAGACTGTATTCAGATAACTTGCCTTTTTATTTCAAGTATGGATAGAAGGGACAAATTAGGGGAAAATGATCCCTTGAAAGACATAAGGTCTTACAGAAGATTTTATTTTGTTTTATTAGTATATGTAGTATCTTCCTATGTAAGATTGCATAAATTCTTGTCTATCAATTAATATGGAAACTAAGATGAAGTCCTAGAAGGAAAAGATAGCAGAAATATCTTCTTCATCTCACTTTTGAGGAAAGAGCACTGAAGAGGAAATTACTGATGGAGAAGAGTAAAAATTAAAGAACTCGAAGGGGACCTTGATAGTTGTGTTTCTGAACAAGTAAAGGGTTATAGCATCAGTCCTTTACTCTTTGCTTGTCCCCACCCAAAGAAGCACTTTGAAGAAAACCTGTTTTCTGTCGAAACTTGTGTTTCAGGTGCTCATGGTTGCTATCAGGATAATACCACACAGAGATTTCATTCAATGTATCTTAAGACTATAAAGCTCTACTTGGAGTTCTCTAGGAAAGTGGTAGCAGGATCATCCAGTGTATTGATTAAGAAAATCCAACCGTTGTTTTAGGGTAGGACTAAAGGGAGAAGAAGGGGAATTTTTGCCTTTTTTTCCTGTTCTTCTGGTTTGTTTTTTGTTTCTTTTATTTTTTTGGGGGGATTGTGGCGTTGGGTTTTTTTTTCAGATTACTTATTATGATGTATGTCATACTTTGTTATAACTCAGAGATTTATTTATTTCTGAAGATTCTTCAGAATATTAAATTCTATTGAATTAAATAGCATATCTTTAGAAAGTGCTAAGTCTTTGGAGTTAATGTTTGAATTATATATTAACTTTGGAGCACAGTAGTGACCATATATAATAATAGTAAGTCCCTTAGACCTGTTATTATCCTTCACAAAGACGTAAAGATATTTGTGCATTCAATACAGAGCCTGGCTGAGTGCCTTCATTCATTTTGAAATAGCTGTAGTTCTGTTGCTCTATATGCCTCTCTAAAGTTTTACTGTACCATTTCTCTGGTTTCTGTTCAATCATTTTGACTTTAAACTTCCACTGCTGTGCTCTGCCTAACTCTTTTCCCTAGTTCATGGCAAGGGAATAGTCAGCAAAAATAGGGCTTTCAAATGCTCAGTCAATTTACTCTGGTATAGGTTCAATACAGCTAGCCAGGCTTGTGCGATGACATTGCTGTGTAGAAAGAAGTTTGTAGCCATCTACTCTCAGCAGCCATGAAGAATGTACCATGTCTTGGGATGTCCACAGTCCTACCTGAAATAATAGCTAAACATAAAAACTCATGATAATGCTGTTATGAGCAGGCACAAGAGGAAGATATTTGGATCTTACAATTAAACAACCTTTTGCTATTTCATCTAAGAAATACATGCCAAACTGCTTTAGGTCCATAGCCTGCTCACTGGGCTTCACCAAGTTTCCATATATTAAATCATTTCCAGTGTATTTTCATGCTTTAGTTCAGTCCTTTAATTTGAAATTTAAATCTTCTATTCTTGTGTAGATTTGCCAAGAATACTAGTATAATAGAGTAGATTTTCATATGAAATATACATGAGATATTTTACTATTCAGTGGTGTTGGAGGTACTTGTAATTATCCAGTTGACTTTTGCTGTTACAAGGCTTTTTTCAGCTGATAGATAGTTAAGCTCTGCAACAAAAAGCATCAACAGTCCTTGCTATTCCCACTCTGCATTGTAATTAGGGATACTGAAATAACCGCCATTCCCTGATTTTGTATATTGTCTTGCAAATCTGCTTTGTAATCTGTTTGTCAAAACCAGCAAAGCAGGAAAACTAGCTTTGAATAGTGTTCTGTGTTGCAGAAAAAGAAGTTGTTCTACCTGCTACAGTCATCATAAACCCACTTGTGCAGTGGGTTTGAAGCCACTGGCATTATTTTTGAAAGAAGATGATATTCACTATTAGCTAGAAAAATAGGATTTTGACTTTTGGTTTGTATTTATTCTTTGTTACAAACATTCTTATTCACTTAAGGATTTTTTGTTTGATATTTCACTTCAGGGATAATTCATGATGAAAGTATGTTGAAATAAAAAGCATCAATAGGTTATGCTATAAACTTTTTCTCTATTGAAACTGAAATGAGTGAATGTTGTATTCTTTTTTGCAGAACAATGCAGAGGTATTTGTGTCATGTATGTGTGCACTGCTTTTCACAGTAAGCAAAATGCCTTTGGTTGCAGTTTGTGTTAGACATCAGCTGGAATGCATGAGGTTCTGCCTGGAAACAGGTGATGAACCAGCAGAGAACTAGTGGGTCTGGGTTAAAGGGCAGACGAGCATGTATAAGTTTGTAAGACCACATGATTAGGAAGTAATGTATGAGGCCTTCTTCACACAACTGGCAGAAACCTTGCATTTGGCAGCCTTATGAGGAACTTCTTAATCGAGGAGCTGATCAGGGAAGATACTCTGCTGTACCTGATCTGTACAAGTAAGGAACAACTAGTCAGGGATGTGAAGGGCAGGGACATCTTGGCTGCCCGCAGTGAACATGAGATGGTGGAGCTTGGAATCCTGAGAGAAGGAAACCAGGCAAATAGCAGGATCACAAACTTGAACTTTTGAAATTCTATCCAGAAGAGTATATTCTGTACTGAAAAATGTTATGTAGGATAAAATATATATATATGCTGAAAAAACTAGCCCTCATAAGTAAGCAAACAGTAATGGTTCTGTTATTTCTGTTTAGCTCACCTGTACACATATGTTAATCTTATGATACACTTCTCTCATATGCTTCTGGTCTGTTAAAGCTCACAGATTGGTATCTGAAAAGGAATGTGCGTGGGTTGCAGAGATAATTGTAAATACTGCATTTTCTAGTTCTGAAATATTTACATTCTTAACTTTAGATATTTACTACTTTAACTAAACCCCTTTAAACATTAACTAGCAAAATACACAACTCGGAATTAAAAATGATGGGTGCCATATATGGATACAAGATTCTTATCTGTATAAAACAGCACAAGTGAGTTTTTTTTCTGCAGAAAAGTCTGAGTAGGAATATGACTTTGGCCTCTCTTCTTGGATCTTTCATTTCCAGGCTGAATTAACTGAATGAGATGAACAGGATGAATTAAGAAGTAGTTGCCTGTGTTTATTTAGTACAGGCTGACTATGTTTAAATGATCATAAGTTATTCCTTGCTCTGTTTTTCTTCAAAATATTCTGTGCATATAGTCTGAAAACGTCCCATTTTATATCTGGCAGTTACATTATTTAGGTAGAAAACAAAACCAGCAGCAGCCATGACATCCTACACTGGTTTATATCTTAAGCCGGTTTTCCTGGGCTTGAGACAGTTCTGCTTGTAGTCACAAATTCTGAGCTAGGAAAGATTCCAGCTGTGCTCTGTGTTAGTGCAATGGAACTAGATACAGATGAAAAATATATTTTAGGAAGAAGTCCAACAATTAGAGACTTTTGCACCTGTAGTTTCTCAGAAGTTCTGCACTGGTCTGGAACTTTAATTTGTACTGGTGTTCTCTTCCTTTTTTTATTCTTCTTTGGAAACAGCATGTTTTCCATGGTATATGGAATCTGTGGCCAAAAATTATTTATCTAGAAACTTTTTCAAACTTTGCTAGCACTATGTATAATATATGAATTTTCTGGAGTTAAAATTGTATCCTTTAAACTATTCATAATTCTTCTGTAATGGGCACCTAGAAAAGTTGGGGCTTGAGGCATACGAAATAGCAGCTAAGGAGCGTTCTTAGTCAATGGCGAAGACTGCACTTCATGTGGGACACTACAATCTGTTACAAGCTTTAAGGATGCTTGTGACATAGAAACTAGGGTATTTGAAGGAAGAAAGATTTGAAGAGACATTGGAATTAAGCGACAATAGTGAATAGACTGTTCATTTCAGAAAATCAGGTATTGCACCAAAGTGTCTTTCAAATGTCTGGAATGAAAAGCATTGTGTCTTCTAAAACAAGGGCTATTGTTAGGACGTCACAGACTCTTCTTCATGCTGTGTTCTTTCAGGAAAGATATGTAAATACTGGTATGGGGGAATGAGCAGAGTCTGCCTTTTATTGTTGTTACTGCTTTATTGTAACAACCTCTTAGTAGGCTCTGAATCGTTGGTGAACCCTATCTTCTAATTATCAAGTGTATAACAGACTGGCTGCAGGGCTTTCAAGTTGTTCTCAGTTGCCGTTTTCAAGTTGTTCTGAATTGCTGTGTTGAGATGGAAGGCAAGGATATTGCTTCTCACTTTCTGACAGTAATCAGTGCTTCATGCAACAGATTGGGTCTTTGGATATTACCTGGCTATAATCATTAAGATTCAAAATGAAAAGTGATTTTCACTGACTTGGAACTTTCAGGAGATAATTAAATTTAAAGGAAGCTGTCTATGAAAAACAGGGAAGTAATGTGTGTCCAAGTGTTTTGATGAAAATTCATCTGAAATACCAAGTTAGGCTTCTGGTCACCCAGGATTCACTACTTTGTTTGGGCACATATAGCACCACGTCACTTCATTGCATGCTCTGTTCAAAAAACCAGGCACAGACGTAGGTTACAGAGTACAGCATGTATATTTCTGACTAGCTGCTAAAACTCTTAAATATTTATCCAGTGGTTGGTATTGTTGCCTTGTCAATCGACTAGTTCAAAGGAGTTCTTCTGGGAAAAGATATGAGAGGATCTGTCAGATGAGGAAACTGTCAAAAGAATGACACCATGGAGACCTCTTATTATAAGGGCTATGTCTACATTTCAAATCAGGTAGCCTCTGTGATGTGCCCTGCATTTCTGATTGCCTGATTATCCAAATGAGGATTCTCTCTCATGCACAAAAATTCCCTCTCTGCCCCAATCCTGTGCAAATAGGATGTGGGAATTTAGGCTACAAGGTGCTCTTTTGCATTTTCTTGCTTCACTGATTATTTATATCTGCTAGTATTATATTTCCAAGCCCTAAACTACAATTTCTGTGAGCATGTTTAACCTGGTATTTTCTAATATTGGTTCACATGTTAATCAATACCCATTTCAGTTCTCCTTTTTCAATACCAATATTACAATACCAGGAGCATATTTTTTAACAGAAGTAAATGCTTGTGGTCCTGGCATTCATTCTGCAGTCTAGCAGCAAGGTTTTTCTCCCCCTGCCCCTCTCCAATGAAACGTAAAGTGATTTAGTTGGTCTAGGAGCTACTTTAAAGGGCAGTACTATACCAGATCTCATTCCTTCTGTGTACTGCAGTCCTCCAACATGAATTGACAGCTGCACTTTCATATCATGCCATAAAACCATATATGTCAGGTAGGTAGGTAGCCTTATCATTTTGGTGTTTTATAAAAGGATTTATAGGATGGATTTTTCAGAAGTGTCAGGCCCTTGAAGAGTTTACATAAGGCTCAGAACAGATGTGGTTCTTGCTGCAGTCTACCTCAAACTATCTTGGAGCGAAGAGTGGGATATCTGCCTTCACAAATCTGCCTTATTCTCTGTAAGAAAAGCAACCTCGTGCTGAGAGTTGGAGTAGAACTCCGAGCAATCTGAGTAGAAAATAAAAGGAACTGCAAAAAATAGCACATGCTAATAACTATCTTAAGGCAGCCTGGTCGCATAGAAATGCAGGGAAAGGAAATGTATTGTATAGAATGTTACTAAGAAATCAAGAAGTTTTTTAGTGTATACTGAATTTGTAGCATGCCTTTCAATATCTGACAATATAAATACCGGAAGGAACAGTTGTGATATAGAAGAAAAGACTTAATTAGTCCTTTTGCTTTCTCATGTATGTTTCCTGTGTAAACTGACCTAATTTCACTTTAAACTCTTTGATATAATGAGACCACCTATATGTCCTAGGAGAAGAAGAGTGTGCAAGTGGGTTAGAAATGGAAGAATGGGATTTCAAATGGGACTTCAAATAGGGGAGTTCTAAGACTAGATGAGTACAGGAGGTAAGACCTGGTGGAAACAGAAGCAATGATTGAATAAGAAACCAAATATAACATTTGTGATTTTTTTGTAGTGTTTGAATAGATGCAGAGGATTCGAAAAATAAATGGAATTCATAACCAAAGTAAAAATTACTGAGGTGTGTAGGTAGGATCAAAGAGTTGAGTAAAGGAGAGGTATGGGCAATACACAAACTCAATTATACTAAATAATACTTTAAAAGGTTACATCCCAGTGAAACATCTTCTCAGTAATAGTTTGGTATTGCCTATCTTGGGTTTTAAAAGAAGGGGAGCTGAATCACTGTTTTACTGTCCTCCTGCAAGAATTCAGTCCCTTTTCTGGATAATGTTATCTTGCTGATTTTTTTCTTCTTAAAGAGTGTTTTGAAGAATAGAACTTTGAGGTTTCGATAGATTACATCTAAAAAGCAGCTGACATTTTTTTCCACATTACATATAATAAGATATGCCAAAAAGACTGATCACAGATCTTTGAAGTTCTTTTCTATAGTTACTCCATTTTCATGATAGTCTCGAAATCACAAAAAGTTTAGAGAATATTTGGAAGAGAAGCAGGATCAGGTGAATAAAAATAAGATTTTTCTTATTAATTTTTTGTACTTATTTATTCATTCCATTAAAATGACACCTCACAGGATATTAATTTTCAGTATGTGTGTTTCATTATACCTCAAAGGCCTAACTTGATATGTAGCAACGGGACGTGACTATCACTATGGATTCCTGTTACTACAAGAGCCAGACCACTTCGGATGAGAGAGCTGTGCTTTGTCTAAACTGGAAGGGAACAGTTTCGGTTTATGTTGTTTTCGTAGCTGCCTCTGGCAAATAACAGATTTCAGGTATTAGCCTTTGCAAATGAATGCAAAATAAAAAGTTTTTAGATGTAACATGAGTCATGAAGTTGCAGCATTAAAATTTACAAGTGAGCATACTGAAAAAATTAGATGCTCACTGCAGTTGTTTGTGAGGCTCAGATCAAACACATGCTCCATTATATAAATGATCTGTATTGCTATGTGAGCCATATCTATCTTTATGTGTGTATACACACACACACACACACACACACATATATACTGGGACAGATGTTTAAGCAACAAAGAGGAGGTAAAACTATGTTCTTCAAATGAAATAAGAGTTTTACACATCCCATCTTTTTGTAGTTACCCTTTGTGACTGTAACAATGTGAAGGTGATACAGTAATCTTGTTTTTTTAAAAATACTAAGTTGTCTGTATCTTGTAATGTTGTATGTTAGCTAATCTGAAACTTAACTGAATTTCCGAATTTACTGTTGTCATATAGCTCAAATTTACTTTGCCACCTATTCTGTGATGACTGTGTACTAGCTTAAAAAAAAAAAATAAAATTACAGAATATTTTTCATCAACAGGCGAAAAAGTCTTGACTTAGTGACCAATTTCAAGTGACTTATTAAGCTACTGGAAAGCAAACTTCATTCAGCAATACTAAAATCTTTCATATTTATTGGGTTTCATTTGGTGTGATTGAAAATTGCAAGGAACTGGAAAAAAATATGTCAAGGTCTATAAAAAATCTTAAGATTTCAGATGTCATACACTTCTGTATGTGTATCCAGATAACTTTGATTGAAACTCCTTTTTTTATAAGTATTTTTGAGAATTTTTGTTCGTAGTGTGAGTGCAGTTTTCTCATCATCTTCCAAGAAGTCAACTTAACAAAACACTCTGGTGTTGAACATTGTTATAGCATCAAATAGCTCCTTGTAATCTCTTCCAATTTGAATATCTGTGTTTATAAATTCTTTCAAACTGTCTTAATTCAGATATTTATTTTTTTTCCTTAGACCTCTGGGAATTCTGGAGAAGAATGCATCTTCACATTGCAATGCAGTCTTCATCTCTTGGGCAATCTGCAGGCTGAACTGCGTATTAAGTGAGTATTTAGAGGTCTTTCTGCATTGCTTTCATTTATAGACTATCACAGATGTTGTGACACATAGCTAAATTCTGTAAGATAAGCAGTGATTAATGACTTTCTAAGTGTTACGAGAAATGTGAAAAAGCTGAAAATACATTTTCTCCCTCTTTATCATTTAAGTGGGTTTATGACAAAACAGCTCTATCTCATAGAATAAGAGAACATATACTGCAACTGTGCAGTGAAAAAAAGCTATAGGGGAAATTTTGATCTCTTTTAACATCCAACTTAGACTAAATTATAGTCTATTACCTTAGTTACTGATAGATGGGGGTAGGGCAGAAAGCAAAACAATTGAACAGAGGGCAGTATTCCTCCTGTGGAGATACACAACACAAATAGAATAGAATCCTAGAATAGTTAGGGTTGGAAAGGACCTTAAGATCATTCAAAAAAAAAAATGTGATATAGGCACAACATAAATGTGATACAGGCTTTGTTGCACTTTTCTGTATGAAACTGTTGGAACTCCAAGCTAACTTGGAGACCTTTTCTGAAAATTTTGCAGTAGTTTGATGTGTCTAATATGTTTAGACATAGTTTAGTTTTGGAGGTAGCCTCAGAAAATGAATACTCTAATTACAGCCATGTTTCTGTGATTCAAAAGTAGCATTTTAGAAACTTAAGGAGATCTTATTTATGATGATTAGCAATTTAAATTCTAATATGCTTTCTTTCATCAAATATATTAGACCTTGACTTCTTACACAAAAAGAAGCTGTTTCACTATAGTTTTATTTTAATTTTAAAATTATATTTGAATTTTTAAATAAGCTTTAGAAATATGTTGGGTTTTGAAAGTTTAATTTTTTTTTTCTTAGATTTTGAAATATTCTCTCATGAAAGTCCTTTCAAAACCATTACAGATATTCATTGAAACTTGCTGGCCAATTCATGTCTCTTCCACATGATTATTGTTTGTTAAGGCAGGATCTTGGTTGGTCACAGAACTTCAATCGCCCCATTTGCAGTGAAGTATATGGGACCTAGGTTTGGTCCCCAAAATCAGCTTGATGTAGTTGACTCTCAGAATGCTGCTTTTGCTGCCCTCTTATTAGACACCCAGGCAACCAAATTTTGCTCTTTTTAGCACCTTTCAACAGGGTATTACTTAGGCTTCCTAGAGTTCTTTTGACCTTCACAACTTCTACTGCTTGGCTGTTCAACTCAAAAAAGGGCATGGTAATTTTCTTGGGATAGGGTAGAAACATGAATGTACACATCTGTTCACTAAGTTTGAACTGGGAGTGCAATGCAGAAAGAGGTTGAGTATATGCTCTTTCATAATCATACTCAAATTTGCTTTGTCCAAGCAAAGCTTTATGGACTGAAATATATAAGCACCATATATTCTGTAATTTACTACATGCAGTACTAAGCAGAAGCTAATGATTCTTGCTGAGAGACAAGCTATTGCACTTACAAGTGTAGAGAGGCTGGAAGGGAACCTATCAGAGTCTTCTGAGTTTAACATCATGTTCCTTATTAAAAACTTTGATAAAGATTAGTTCTAATGACTTGTGTTTAGGAAATATTGTAGTCTTAATTTAAACATTGATGTACCTAGTTTGTTTCTTGTACCATAATCATGGAGCGTAACAAGGGCTTCTGAGTACCAGTCCAAGATGGTGCCACAGGCCCTCACGAGTAAAAGCATGAGACCACAAAATGGTAAGTTACCATTTACTAAAGGAATAGAGCTTTGATATCTGGGTACAACTGGTTTTCAGACACAGCAAGGAGAACAAAACATATATCCAGTATATGTAAAATATGACTTAGTGAAAACAAAAAGAAGACAACAGGAAGATACAAAGGTCAGTGACAGCCTCTACAAGAACAGAAAGAAGGAAGAACAGGAGCATGAGGGGTTTTGCCATCCTGCCTTGCATCGCTGCTGATACAGCTGGTTCCCCCATCATGTTCAGTAAAGAAAGAGCACAGCTTTCTGGTTTGTCTCTTGTGGCATTTTTTTCCTTTTTTTTTCTTACCTTTTGCTATCAAAGACTTAAAAATCACAAATAAAATTCTGTTTTTCACAATGTTACTGGGTGAAAGAGGTAACAGTTTAAAAGAGGAATATCCATGTGTGTTCTGCACTAGCCTTCCCTTGTGACAAGGTGATTGATACCACCACACCATATCTGAGTAAACACAGATTAAAGAGTGTTTTACAGTTTTTGTCAAAAGTTGTTTGCCACAGGTACCAGAAATGAGAATGTTCCTAACGATGCACTGAAAATACCAAATGTGTTCATTTTGTGGGAAATTACACGCTGATGATTTCAATTTTGTGAGGCTCCCCACCCATGATATACACATCCTGAAAAACACAAAAGCTAGAAGAACAATATCGAAGTGGTATTGGAAATCTTGAGAACACTAAGTCCTGGAAATGTATTTTTGTCAGAACTCTATAATACAAGCCCGTGAGGAAATATGGTAAAAACCCAAACCAACTAGTATTTACAAGGGGTGTGCAGGAAAATTGTCAAGGTTATTTGGTAGGTGAAAGTCACTTCATTATTTGTGAAGCTGGAAAAAGTTTCAGTTTCCATTGTTAAGAGGTTTGAAGACTAAGTTAGTGGCACGAGCTACCAGACTTTTCCTTTTTAATTGGAGGTGGAGGAAGAATGAAAGAGGTGCAAAATAGAAAAGTATAATTATCCCAGCTTCTGACTGCCTGAAACTAACAATGGGTTAAAAAGCTTGTATATATAGTTAAGACAGGAATAAATAGATTTTTCTTGTTATACCCCTTGGGCAGAAATAATGTTTTTGCTTATTTTTGTTGAAATCATTGCAGAATTTGGATTTTATTCTGGCTCTGAAGTTCTGGGAAATATTCAGGAAAAATCAAGAGCTGGGCTATGCTTAGTTTCTAGTATCCCTTGTGACTATGCATTGAATGAAATTACAAACGAATGAAAATGGTAAAGGAAATAAAATAATCCATATAGTTAATTATGAAGGAAGGTTATCAACAGTAACATAGTCAATGCTTAACAAGAGTCTAATAGATGCTTTGAAATTAGTATTGTAAAAGAAATTGCTTGTAATAAACCCTCTTACAGGCAGTGTTAATGGATTGCATTCACACAGAAGGGCTATTCAGAGCAATTTGTATATCATAATACGTGCACTTCTGTAGTTCAATGCAGAATACAAAATGAGTCCTAGCCAAGCTGCGTTTCAGTAATACAGTATTTAATGGCACTGTTCGTTATTCTGCTTCGACATTTTCTGTGATGCACTGCCTGCCTGAATTGTAGTTGTTTCATCATTCATCCTGCAATCTTTAGGGAGGAGTCAAGGATCATGAAATGTGTACAGTAACATGTATTACAGCAAGAGATTTGCAACTTTTTGTTGCTGTAGAAGCCATTCAAACAGCAGAACCTGTTAGTTGGCTGGAGATGAGTGCTCATGCCACTAACAAATGGTGATGCAAAAGTCAATCTAGCAGTATAATACATCAAAATGCTTCCTTTTTTGTTTTTCTACAAAGTTGTCTAAAGCAAAAATCCTCAGCATCTTTGTACTAGTTGGTTCTGTGTTTTACAGATAGAATGCCATACAGCATGAATGTTGGGAAGACTTATTACAGACTGCATTTGTGCCAAGTATAAATATAGTCTCTGGAGAGAATGCGAGGGCTCGGCATTTTGAGTGACTTGCAATGTGAGGCTTCTTGTTTTGGTCATATAAATACACTACGGCTGCACAGGTCTCTCTGCTGACTTCATAAAGCCCTATAGGTGTATATATTTTTACCAGTTCCTTGAAAGATAGGCTAGATCCATGCTGGTGTTTGTATCAGTAATGTCATTAGCCCATGGAAGTAAAATTCATGTTGTTATTTCTGTTGGGGATGAGTTTTCCTCTCCTTTTTTGTGACCTTCAAGATTACACATGTAGCAGGATGCATCCAAGAAGGTTTGGGAAACTATACAGACCATGGTTAGCTTTAATATGCTCCCAGCCTCATAACATAGATGTAGTTTGTTTTGTCATCAGTGCAGTCACTTATTTTCATAAATTCTGTGTAAAGCCAACCTAATTTTCTTTCTAGCTTTAATTATAGCAGACTCTCATTTAATTTATACGTCAGTCTATATAATCTGAATGGCACCACTAGCCTTTTTTTGACCATGTATTTTTATGGTCCCATTATGATCTGTATCACAGTCTAATTGAATTTAATCCTTTAATGACCATGCTTAGAACTGCCTAACATACACATGAGTTTTTTATAATTATGGCTATTCTAAAACCATTATAAACCAAAATAATACTAAAGTATTTTCAGTGATTCAGAAAGATCAGGCCATCAGCTGGATAGAACACAAAATTCTGGGATAATCCATGTTCTTAAGCAAGACCTAGGAACTGTGAGTATAACATGAATTTCATGTCGTGGTACCTGGGACTCTGTTAAACATACTATAATTCTAAAATGTCAGGTGTTGGCATCTTATGTAGAGATTTGTAATAGAAATGTTAGACTTATATGCATAGAGAAAGAAGGGAAATGTCTACTTACGAGATCACCAGACAGCCAAAGTTTCAAGAATGGCTGGAGCTCAATAGCAGGTTAGATTAGCAAAACCGGGCAGCTCTTGTCACATGTTACTAGTGTCATTGTTAATCCTGACTAGACCACTGGGTATATATTTCAGGGCTTCAGTACTGGCCAGGCCACTTGGGTTTGTGCATCTGCAGCCAAACTGCTGGCCAGACTACTTGGACTGAACTGTTTTGGTGGTTGCTGGTATGAAGGAGAGCATGAATGTAAGTGAACAAAACTGGGTTTGTATTTAAATAAATTCATCTTTCCCTCCTTTAAAGTCTTGCACTGAATTTTGCTACATCTTTTTTAGTATTACAGTATTTCTAGGTGTATAAAATGGCCTACGTCTTTAAGATTTTCTGCATTTACCTTTCTTTTTTTTAATGAGAAGATCTCCATATCTGCAGAAGGCTATTATGAATGACTGGATAGTTTGTGAATGTAATAAATTGCTCTCTTCCCTGGGGAGTCTTAGGTATCTATAGTTCTAAATCATTTCATGTGTCAGGGAATAACCCAAATTTAATCTATAATAATCCTAAATATGTCAAAGCTGTAGTCTATCACAAGTCTGCATTTGGTGTCTTACAGACATAGGAAAAGAACGTATATGTTTTTCTTTACACTAAGGTGGTTTTTTGTTGGGCTTTTTGGTCTTGAATTGCTGGTTAATGCTTTAAAGCTAATTAGCAGTGACCTATATATTTTTTCTATTGAAAAGCATGTGTATGTATGATATTCATATATAATATATATGTATATGATATACATATATATGTATGTATATCATTATATGTATGTATAAAAATACCTTTACACCATTATGGGAGATCTCCCAATATCTGTGTGTATTATCTTCTTTTCTAAATCTTTAATATGCAGATGACATAATTAGAAATCACCTGTATGTGAGTGATGCAGAGTGCCAGCTGTATTAATGTGGTTAAGGGATAGTTAATCCCTTCTTCCCCCTCTTGTCTATTCCCCAAATGATCATGTAGTTCACCTGTGCCTCATTTTCCCTTTGAAACCCACCCTCCAGACCTTGATCTTCCCTCTGCTAAGCCATTGCCTAGTGTTCATCACTGTCCTTGTAGGTGGTGACCAAAGCAGGACTGTGGAAAGAAAGAGGGATCACTTAAAGACACAGAGAAACTTCTCATGTATGTTGCTTATTGCTGGAAGGGGAACTTGCAGAGATCTAGCTATTGCCTGATCTTGGAGAATTAGTAATAATCACATTAGGGAGCAGGCCTTGTGTTTATCCCTGTGTGATCTTGCTCAGACAGTGAGTACCACTGAAATGCAAGAAACAGGATCTAGGAGAAAAGAGGATAGCCCTTCCTGAAGTTTCTTTCTAAGTGTGGGATCCTTTGTTTCTGGCATGTTTGTACAGTTTTGGTGTTTATCAGGCCCTTAAGTGTTTGCTTAACTTAAGTTTCTTTGAATGTATTACTCTGGAAATTTCCATAATATTGGGGTTTGCATATGCAAACAAATGCCTAAAAGCCTACAATAAAGACTTGGCCCACCTAATTGTTTCGAAAACGAAGTAATAAATATTTTTAGTCTTAACTTTACAATTAGGAAATAGAATCATAGAATGATAGAATAGTTAGGG
>NW_009940486.1:13897-21065 GCF_000696875.1 Nestor notabilis | reverse complement strand
TGTACGCAGCCCCCCACTGCCGCGCAGCGGACCACCGCCCAGGCGCGGGTGGGGTCTGGCGTGACTCAGCGCGATGCCTCAGCTTTCGGTACTTGCCGGGGCGAGGGTCCGAGGTGGCCCTTCCGACCCGCTCCTGGAAACGCTCCCGAGGTGCTGGCCGCGTGGGGATGATACTCGCCTCCCCCTGCAAGCGTTTTGTCAGTGATTCCGTTGCCCACTATTATGTCCTGATAAACGTATTCCTGAAAACTTAAATGTTTTCGGGAGACCGTGGACAGCTGCAGCCATTACTCCATTCGATTAATTTATGGGCCAGCAAAAACAATCTGACCCTTCTGCATATGAGGGTAGCACTCTTGGTGTCGGGACTGTGCTGCGCACCCGCAGTGCTTGTGGACTTGACATTCAGATTTCCATAAAAGAAACAGTTCGTTTGCCTAATCTCAACACACAAAGCTGTTACACTTTTATCATTAAAGAAACACACAATCACCAAATTACTGAAGACAAGCCCTAAAACATTGATGATGAAGGAGGTGTACTGGCCCACCTCTACTCTTTTTCTTATTGCAATACAAGGTATATTCAACATAAAAAATACCATAAACAATATAAAATTATAAAAGCAGATGGCAGCTTATTGGAACCAGTGTGGATTTACACCTTGGAAATAATATTCGAGGACCAGGGGCATAATCCAAAACAAAAATTAGTGCTGAAAGCGGGATTCATGTATTTGAGATCCATCTATGTAATCGTCAAATAGACACCTCATTTTTTATCCTAAATGTCTCTATGGGCCTAACAGATGTGCTTTTTTGGAGCCACAGAGGAAAGAGAAAAGGGCGAAAGAAGCGAAAATTTGACCTTGGCTACTGCAGCCATAAGAACTGCATGCTTTTGTTTGGAACCCAGAGAAGAAATCAGAGCCTGCATTATGAGCCCAGATGCTTTTACGGTTAATTGAGAAAGCTCATTCTTTCTGGACCAGGCAGCACACACAGCAGGGGTGAAGGTAAAGCAAACCAAAGAAAAGGACTGGGTCCTCAGTCTAGAGGAGCTCCTACAACCGAGAAGGACCATGAAAGCAGCAGTTGGGAAATACTGAAAATGTAATAATACAATGATGAAGCTGCAGTTGCTAGCTATAGGAGAAACAGAAAAGACCCTCCAGTTCTTGCACAGTTACTCATGACCTGCTTTCTCCTGCCCCTTCTTTCAGGTGTGCCGGGATTCACCAGAGAAAAATATGTTTTGAACATAGACAGTATGACCGCATTTATGCACACATCCATGAACGGCCTCTGCTCACTCGTCCAAGAACCAGCACTCTGCTGCTGATCAGCTTACATAGGTACATAGACTGCATTAGCTGAAAGTGAGCCATGACTGGACAATACTGCAAGTACTTCTTTCTTTTTCTTTTTCTTTTTCTTTCTTTTTTTTTAACGAGTTTAAGGAATGGGGCCTATGAAAAACTGAAAATGGAAAAAACAGTTACTATATCACAGCTGTAGTTTCCAGTTAGCAAACAGGTAAACAAGCATTTCAAAAGAGGTCTGCAACAGAATAAACCTCACCTCAGATCCAGAACACCTTAACAGTAACACTTGAAGATATAAATAAAGTGTAATTAGAAAGCTGAAAAAATAAAAACTTATCGAGGAGGAACTGAATCACAAGAGACACACAGAACACAATACCATCAACTATGAAAGAAATGACAGATTTCTTCAATAAAGTCTGAGGGGAAAAAGACAGGACCGTTTGGCACCATTTCAGAATGCCATGGTGATGATGTCATGGCTCCCATGGACAGGACAGGAAGCAGATGAAGCTTCAGCGCTGCAAATTTAGAGTAAAATCATCTGAGTATCACGCACATACACAGGGCCCTGAGAAATCACAGCCCAGCACCACAACTCTGTCATAAGCAGCTAGTTTCACCAGACACTATTACACAGGTACTGAAACAGCCCTGTTAGGTGGAAACCAACAAGCATAAAGAGGAGGAAGCAACTGAGAGAAATCCTAACAGGCATTTTGTTTTCAAAAAGTACACGTAAATAGCAGGGAAGAATGAAAAGTGTTAGTGAAGGAGGTCTGTAAATATGCAATAAGGAAAGGAAAGGACATAGCTGGCAAAGACAGATTTCTAATGTATGAGGAAAATGGATTGAGAGAATCATGATATAAATGCAGTTTATACCTGTAAGTGCAAGCCCAGACTTTGACTAGAAATATTTACATTTTGTCATTTTTCTTGATCTCTTGAAGGCTAATTTAATCTTCAACTCTTCTTAGAAAATTCAGGCTTTTCTCCCAGAGAGAAAGCAGAGCTGAAAGTTACCCAAAACACTGCTTTCAAAGTGACAGATGTGGCCAAAACATCTCTTATCCCCAGAGGCTGGAGTCGAACATTGGCCGATAGAAGGGAAAATGCTTGTGAAACTTCAGAGCGGAGCAATGCCAGCTGTGCCGTGCCCAAGGGCTCTGTCTCGCCCTGCCTCCACAGGCATTTGGGTTAGAAATGCTACTTTTGTCCAGAAATACCAACTTCAAGGCCTGAACTGACAACTGGTGGTTAGTAGAGTCTTTGGCACTCCTGATGCTGTTGCAGGCTGCTTCGGTACTTAAAACTGTTCTAGAATACTAAATACTTAAATCTCTGAACTGCTAAGTAGGAACATACCCTCAAATCAAAATAAAGAATAACAGTGTGTAATGTAATACACAAGTATGTTGATATGCTATAGAGGTCACCTCCAGAAACAATTCCAACAAATGTCCCAAAAACCAGTCTTACGTTCTTGCTATTACCACTGTTTGCTCCTTTGACTTTTGATGTTATCAACCCTTTTCCTTTTGCTTTGCAACAAGGCAATTTCTTCCTGAAAGATAAATCGCTTTGGCTAAGTCGGCATGGAGGAGGGAAGCGAGTTCATTACTGCTAGTTATGGGGCTTTGAACATGAGAGCCCAAGGGGTTTTCTTGTGCTGAAAATCCAGCAATAGTGAGCAAAACCAAAAAGGGAGCAACTGGAAGCAGTCGTCACTTCAGAAAGCCACTTTGAAAAGTAATTTCTAACCTCTGTGCTAGTTTTGGCTGGGATAAAGTTAATTTTCTTCATAGTACCTGGAATGGGATATGTTTTGGATTTATGCTGAAAACAGTGTTGATAATAAAGGGACGTTTTAACTATTCCTGAGCAGTACGTACACACAGCCAAGGCCTCTTCTGCTTCTCATACCACTCCACCAGTGAGTAGGCTAGGGGTGCACAAGAAGTTGGGAGGGGACACAGCCAGGACAGCTGACCCTAACTGACCTAAGGGATATCCCACACCATATGACATCATGTTCAGAATGTACAGCTGTGGGAAGAAGGGGGGCACAAACACACACACATGTTGGGAGCGATGGCATTTGTCTTCCCAAGTAACCGTTATGTGTGATGGAGCCCTGCTGTCCTGGAAATGGCTGAACGCCTGTGTGCTGACAGGAAGCGGTGAATGAATTCCTTGTTTTTCTGCAAATTTCCTGCTTTGCTTGTGTGCACAGCTTCTGCTTTTCCTATTAAACTGTCTTTTATCTCAACCCGTAAGTTTTCTCAACTTTTACCCTACTGATTCTCTCCCCCATCCCGAAGTAGGCAAGAATGAGTGAGCAGCAGTATGATGCTTAGTTGTCAGCTAGGGTTAAACCACAACAACCTCACAATCAGTTGCCAAATTAATGTTTTGATATTTTTTTCAGACTCAGTGCACTTTCAACAGATCAGCAATAATACCTAGAATTCAGCTAGCAGATATTTGGGCAAAATTCTACAAGACCTTTGCAGGAGACAACAACTTCCTGAATTGTTAGTCATCTCCATTCCCTCAGTGCCTTTTCCTCAGATGTTTGAACAGTTCTCCCTGTCGATATCTGCCCATCCCTATCTCCCTTTCCCCATCTCTTCCCTAATTGTCTATAAGAAATCATCATGGGGTTGGCAACATCCATCTTCCCCAAACTACCAATAATTTCATATTTCAAAATACCTATAGCTGGTGCCACATGGAATGGAAATAGATGTAGTTCATTGCATCACCAGCCCATCACTGCAGCCAGAGGCAGGTAAGTCCTGTTGTAGGACGCTGCCTTCTAAACTACAGAAGCTTCTTATAAGAGAGCTTTTTCACATCCTCTAACTACTTTTCATTTCATTGTATTTTAAAAAAAACCCACAGTCTGTGCTCCTGCTGTGCTGTGTCTGTCCTTGAACTCATCTCACCTTGCATCTGGAGGCCCACTAAAATACTTTTTCCACAGATACTAAAATGGAGCAGTGTTCAGCACACAAACTTCCTTCCCTAATATTATAATCATAGAATCATAGAATACTTAGTATTGGAAGGGACCTTAAAGATCATACTGAAATTATACAGTAATAAAAAAAAAAAGGCAAAATAACGAGATTGGTCTGTGGAAAGCCATGGGACAGAAGGAATTGTCAGCAATTTACCAGCAGCAATATTCCAAGAATAAAATATAAAATAAAATAAAATAATCATGCAAGTATCCTAAGTCCCTTACCTCAATAAAGATCATAAAGATTTTTCTGACAGACAATAAATTTGACATATAATGGCCAAAAGTCTATGTTGTCTGGACAAAAGTCATTCTCCATGTATTTTCAATAGCAGCAATCATTAGCCATTTGTTATGAAGAACAAATTCCTCTCCCATTCTATTCTAGCTTTTCCTCTTTAGTATCTTTCTAGTTTCATTGTTTGTCCTCTTTGTGTTACAAAGATAATTCCATACTTGTTCATTTCACTGCCTGGCACAAACGCAAACAAAATACAGAATTAACAGAAAGTTTTGGCTTTTTTTGTAACATCATTGATCTAATTTACTGTATCAGAGTAGCTAGCTGAGTTCATCAGTAGATTCGTAAAACACCTTTGGGTATGTCATACCTATTTTTCCAATTAATTTATTTATTTTGTGTAATTTCTAAAAAGAAAATACTACTTCTGAATTATAAATTCAATACATATCAGTATTTTACATGAGCCAGGGCTAGCTACAAATAGGTGTGTTTTTATAGAATAATACTAATAAAATTAATATTCCTGAGTAACAGAATTTTTTAAATCCCTTTTCAGTCATAGGAAAAAATGTTCTTCAGATATATTTCATTTAGATGCTTGTGGCTGTTTTAATTTAACCACGAGTCAATGAAACACTCGACTTAAACTAGAATTAAGAAAAAAAATTTTTTGTGGGTCTTGGGTTTTTTTTTTTTGGCTAAAGTACATCAATATGAATGGAAAGGCCCATCTGGCAATAATATAGCATTAAACTGTGCATCACGTTGCCAGACTTAGTAGTGTATGTGAGCCTTTAATAAAGACCTCTTAAGTACTTCAACCCTAATGAGAAATCTTCCATAGACAATTTATTTCCAAGGAATCAGGCTAAATGTTACTGAAATTCTACTCTTACTGTCTGAAAATAGTTTTGCTTTGGTTGCCTCCCTTTAATTTATCCTCAACTTCAATAAGAACATTTCTTTGAAATGCTGCCCCAGTCTTGTCATTATGGGTGAGATCCAGCCTGTTGACAAGATGTGCTGAGTACTCCTCAGGGGTGCTGATGCCATGCTCATTTCAGTGGATGCTCAGCACCTTTCACTATTGTGTGCTGAGTAGAAAAGCTATTGAGCTCTTTCATAGCAGTCACAGTTTTTTTTCCCAAACCACCCAATCACAAATTACTTTGTTTCATTCACTCATTTACAATTGAAGCTATAAACAGCACATCTGAGTAAAAGATTAATAGTGTAAGCAAGCATTTCCAGGGTATAATCAGCTGTCATCCCATAATTACTCAAAAGATTGGATGACTGGCTTGGAAATTACAAGGAGAGTTACATTTCTTTACCGAGATGGAGCAGCAAGACAGGAGTGCCCACGAAAAGCCATGCGAAGTTTTTGTCTGCAGTCCATCCTTTGGTATTTATGACACAATCGCTTTAGCCTCAGGGTCCTATCCTGCACTATAGAAGTCAGTGAGCATCATAAGAGAATAAATCCTGCTGACCTGGCTTCAAAACAGATGTTTTAGACCTCAGTTGTTGCTCCTGGTGGACATAAAGGTCTGACGTCCATTTTTGTTTTCTTTGCATTCATTTTTATGGGATTTTTATAGGCACAAGAAACTGAGAATTAAATCCTGCAGAGTGTGTCTTGTAAACCCTGCTGATCAGGGTTGATCTTATAAATATTTCAGTCCCATCACCCAATAAACTATAAAATACTTCCCAGAGCCTCAAATGGGAGGTGTTGAAATGGACAGTTAATCATAATGACTAATTTAAAGTCTTGCTTTTGTTATAGTTTGGGAATGCAGAGAAGAACATAATGGAAAAGTTTCTTCTTCAAGAAAACTGGCTGAAAGAAAAAGTCTAAACATGTACAGTGGGATTAATAGGAACTTGTAGAAAAATGTGTTTATGAAATTGTCTGAAACTGGGAGTGTTTGTGTTTATGTCAACATATGATCATAATGTAAAAAATGTTCCTGTGAAGTAAGCCTGTGGTATTAAACAGACTTAAGTATGTCACGTGTATGACCAATAGAGGAGGGGAGGTCAATATGTGTTTTACAATAATGACTCTAAAGCCTACTTTTCCTGTGATTTCAGAAGCCTTCTGGAGACTCCTGGAGTGGTAACTTGGGAAACCGCTGGAGCAGAGAAGCATGTCCCACAAGTATTCCCCTACGGGAAGACATCAGATTTCATATTCTCTGTTACTGGAATGGTTTTGGTCAAAGTTTCTTTTCCTGACCCTGCTCTGGGAGTTTTATCACTGTTCTGCCTGTCCACAATGATCTCATTCTCTCCAGCTGACTTGTATAAGGTAAACAGAAACTGCTGCCTGACAAAACCCAATTTTGACAGGTAGGTCTTTTTAGTAATTTCAAAGTAGTGTGATTTAAAAACTGTTAAATTAGTCTTATTTCCTACTTCCTATATGATCTAAATGAGGAATCTGGCCCCAGAACAGCTTCTGGCAGCACTGCTGGGGCGCTGGATTTTAGAGAGAAAGAAAGGAGATTTGCTGGCCATTATTTTGCTGCTGCTGCTGAAGTCTCCTTGCTCAGAGCCTTCCTACTTC
>NW_009940486.1:1366-13866 GCF_000696875.1 Nestor notabilis | reverse complement strand
GCAGCTGGATTTGTGGGGCAGACTGACCACAGGAAAGGTAAGAAAAAGCTAAGAGCCACAGATCTTAATTTAGTGCCTCACGGGTTGGTTGAAATACCATATGGCTTTGCAATAACTAACTTGACAAGAAGACCTTTTACAGGGGAAAAGAGGTGGCAGCCAATAAAAACAAGGCGTGGAAACTAACAATCCTGTCTTTAAATGAACAGTTAAATACAGTTACCAGGAAAGTTGAGGTTGTGAGCAGTGTCCCTGACATAAGCAAGAAAATCTCATGACCATTCACTAGGAGAATGTGCTTTCAGGCTTAGAAACATTTAGGAACTAAATACTGCCTGTGAGTTTGGGTTTTTGTTTTTTTTTCCTTTATCCTCTTCTCCATCTTGCATTGTGTGTGCACAGTTTTATTTGGTAAAAAGGGATATGAAGGGAGGTTACGTTCAGATCACTATTAGAAAACTTTATGTGCAGAGCAGGGGTCACAACTCTCAGCCTGCACTAGTGTACTTAAATCACTTAACTCTGTAACTGATAGGGTGCAAGAGTGGAACACATTCAGACCTTTAACACTAAAATGGCCAGGAGTTACTGAAGCAATGAAAAAGTTTTAGGTTTCAGACTGTGTACCGTAAAAGTGAAATGCATTCAGTCTGGATGCTTCTTCACCACTGTACTTATTAGGTCATTGAGCAAAAGCATGCATGCTTTTTTTTAAGGCTAGGAGGTTGACTGTTCTCAGCTTACATGGGAAGGGGCACAAAGGAGACATGCTCTGAATAGCAGCATGGTTTTGATAAATGTGATCCACTCTGCATTCAAAACAACTCACCTATTTGCTGTTCAGGGAATGACGGGAATAAATCGAGAACTACCAATAGATTCTCAAGAGGTCTCTTTTCAAAAGATTTGGAAATTTAGTTATATTTTAGCACATCAGTCAACAGAAGCCAGAAGGATTGCTACTTTGAATCTTTGAAATAATTTCTCAGAGACTGCAATTTGTAGTTCTGTAGTCTGAATGCTCATGAAGATGAACTAATTCTGATCACTTGTCAGGCTGGCAAAAGCTGACATTGGCAGTTCATCTTGGTCCTGTAGTCTGGGCTTTGGGAGGGTAGTTTCAGAGTTGTTCCAGCTGCTTCACTTCTAGATAATCCAAAGCGTGTACAGTTTAAGGCAACATACAGATTGCTTCTATGATAGGGAATGTGATGGAAATAAATTCCTTCATATTTAAAGAAAACTAAACTAACTTACTTTACGTATTGGAAGAAGGCACCAACCTTCTCCAGAATGAGGAAGAATATTGTGATGAATAAATAGCAGGAGTCACAGGTAGTCCAGCAGTGCTTCAGCACTGTGAATGGCTGTTCATAAAATCCCAAGCAGAATTAAGAAGGTGACCAAACTTGCACATAGCCTAAGCATCGCATGCTGATGAGCCTGAGTCACTGTCATCTTCTATTCTTACCTCTTCCTCAGTCTTTCTTCACTCCATCAAGAGGATATGCATAGTATATAAGGCTGTAGCCAAAACCACTTTCATGGGGTTTAGAAAAGTAGAAATCACAGTACTCAACCTAAAAGTAACCTCGGTTAAACTGTGCAGGCAGCCTCTATTCCAGGGTACCTAAAGGAGGGAAACTTGGTAGGCACAGAGCACACATTCCCAGGATGCTCCTAGTAAACGGCCAGGTAAAGGCCACCCTGCTGTCATAGCAAAGAAAAGGAGTAGACACAAGTGCCCTTCCCTTCTATCCCTGTACCAACATAAGGATATTCTTACCTTTGTGATATTTACACATGAACAATGTTCTTTTATATACAAAGAAATAGCCTTTATATCTGACTCTGGCAGGCAGCTACCTAGCAAATTATCGCCTCTGCAAAACACTTACTTACAGGAGATTTCTGAAGGGGGCCTACAGGGATGCTGGAGAGGGACAGGCACTGTAGCAATAGGACAAGGCGGAATGGGTTTAAACTTAAACAGGGGTTAAGTTCAGGTTAGATATAAGGAAGAAGTTCTTTACTGCGAGGGTGGTGAGGCACTGGAACAGATTGCCCAAGGAAGTTGTGAATGCTCCATCCCTGGCAGTGTTTAAGGCCAGGTTGGACAGAATCTTGGGTGACATGGTCTAGTGTGAGACATGGCAGGGAGGTTGGAACCAGATGATCTTAAGGTCCTTTCAAACCCTAACTATTCTATGAAAGTGTTATTAATGTGGCCATCATATTGTGCTTACATTCTGCCTGCCAGAATTCAGAATTCTGCTGAAACAAGGGCTGCGGAACCCACTGTGACTCAGCTGTAATGCTCTTCACATGTAGCAGGGAATATTGCTATTACTTATTCTTGCATTCAGGTTCCCAGAGTGGGGTTTGTACACCTGATTCAGGAAAACAAAATAAAAAAATATCAGTAATACCACTCTGCTTCAAAGGCTATGTAAACATTTCTGATAAGCTACTAAGTTGTTTCTAATCAGATAGATTTGATAAAATTTATTAAAAAAACACCATCCTTTACACCAGTCATTTTCATACTTCTCTTTCATATATCCTTATTTTGTAGATGCTGCTTTTTCACTTTTCTACCAAAATATTCCCATGCAATGTAGCCAGAGCTGTGTTATACTGTATTAGCTTAATCTCAGTATAAAAGCTCTGCAGGTCCATGATTATTCGTTCTCTGGGTTTTTTGACAGGGTATGTGACTGTCTTTAGCTCAGTCCCCTTTTTTTGTGTGTAATCATTTGTTCAGCCAGCTCTGCATGGACATGACTCAACCATCTTTAAGTCCACCAGTCTGCTGCAACCTGGCACAGTGCTCAGAAACATCAATATGTTTCCAGCCCTTCGGTAAATGCATTCAGCCATGAGTACAGCACTTCCAGTCATGTGGCTTTTATCTTTTTTTAAGGTCTTTTTCAAGTTGTTTGGTCTTGAGATGCAAAAATCAGATCCAGTTCCAAGACTGTGGATCATTTAATCCTCTCACTTTGCATGTATTTTTACACTAGCCTGTTGGAGCATTGGTACCTAAACTGAACATAGATCAAGGGAGTTGTTGAATCAGAGCCCTAAGCTTAGTGATATCTGAAAGACTTAAAATTGCCACATAACATAAAAGCCACCGTTTCCAGTTGTCCTGGTTTCAGCTGGGATAGGGTTAATTTTCTTCCTAGCTGCTGGTACAGTGCCGTGTTTTGGCTTTAGTCTGAGAATAATGCTGATAACACACATGCTGAATGTTTTAGTTGTTGCTAAGTAGCACTTATCCTGGTCAAGGACTTTTCAGTCTCTTGTGCTCTGCCAGTGAGGAGGGGCACGAGAAGCCAGGAGGGAGCAGAGACAGGATGACCCAAACTAGCCAAAGGGTATTCCATACTACAGCACGTCATGCCAGTATATAAACCAGGGGAGCTGGCTGGGAGCCACTAATCACTGCTCAGGGTTGGGATGGGCATCAGTCAGTGGGTTGTGAGCAATTGCATTGTGGATCACTTGCATTTCTTGGGTTTAATTCCTCCCTCTGTTATCTCCCTTTAAAATCTGAATGATGATGTTCAGACTATTAACTATCTACTGAGCCATCATGATTCCTCAGATCACTATATAAAGCTGATGTGAGGTATTACTATTGCCACACACTATTCATCTTATCATCTTGTCAGCAGTTTTAAGGTTTATCCCCCTGGAGATAATAGTGATAGCCTCCCCAGCTTTCTAGTCCGAAGAATAGAAATCACTTGCTCCCAAAACAAAATATATTCTTTAAATTGGACCATGCATGCAGTAGCTACTAAAGCCAGAGAGAGCACTATGATGCAATTTCCACAGGAAAACTAAGACAGAAAAGAAGGCCAAAACCATGCCCCTCTAAATCACAGACATTCAGGAAAACTCATACACTGCTAAAGCCAGGCTTCTGCAAAATGTTAGTTGCAGCCTTTTTCTCTTCTTGGTACCTCATGTGTCTTTTTCCAAATCCGTGTCAGAGAAAATGAAGATTCTTGTTGTTTAGTAAGAGTACGCCATTTAATCTTTCATATCTTCCAACTGTTGTTCATGAGCATCCCAGCTTGCTGTGTATCAATATGCATTTGTTCTGTTGAACTATTACAAATAATTCTCTGGTTCTCAAACATACTTCTAGTGTTTTATTTCCCCTGTGCTCTAGGACTATAATTGAGACAGCTGATGGTGCAGCTGAATATAAGCTTCCGTAAACAAATGCTGTGCATTTGAACAAAACTGCACGTAGGCCATCCACACACTTTTTCCGCTCTGTCTGTTTCTCCCTGCAGCCTATTAGGGAAGATGTTTTGGCCATGACTCTGCTGTAAATTACTCTACATCAGACCAGCGACTGATCGGATTGAGGAAAAAGCTACTGGTTAAATGTCCATGGTTTTCAGCTGGTGTGCCAAGAGTTTCAGATGAGATGGACTCCCTCTCTCTTTTGAAAAGGATCAGCATTCCCAGGCTAACCTTCAAAGCTGAGCTCTGTTTTTGGGAGTATGTACTCTTCACCTCTCAAAGACAGGGAACTTACTGCAGCAGTTGAAATTTTACTGGCTGTGTTTGCTTTTCATATAGTGCAGACAGGGAATATTAGGAAGGGATTTGCTTTACAATCACCATTTATAGAATTTACTCGTTTTCCTTTTCATCCCAGAGAAAGCCTAACCTTTTTCGCATGGAATTTCTCTTAAGTGAGTCACAGAAGTTAACTGTTGCCCAGGCACTTACAGGAAAGATGGATTTACATTTTATGTGCATTTTTAGGAACACTCTTCTGTCACACCATAGTTCTCAACGACTAAATTAGGTCATTCCTTTGCTTTTTCCCTCTGCATTGTAGAAGAAAACAGATGTGATTTATCAGTCTGTCATTATGGGGGAGGTTTTATTCTGAGTTTGTCCATACACTTCTAACTCCACATAAACCTCAGTCTGTGATTCCCATCATTTTGGGGCTCCATAACTGGAGAGCATGACTGGGCACAGAAAGACTTTGATACTTTGGTGATTAAATGTTTTAAAACCACCTAATTTAGATGATGTATAGATGACAAGAAGAAAGCAGCACTTGTCTGTGATGTGGTCTCCCCATAACCCACTGAAAAATATTTGGCAGTAAGCAAAGATTCATAAAACAGGTACTAGCAAATATGCTTTGTTTCTGCACATATGCTGTGCCTGCGACAGCTTCATGACAAGTCCTTGGGAGACAGCATATGTCACTGGCAACAGGACCTACAGCCACTGGGCACACCACCTTGGTCTTCCCCAGCTGCCCTGAGATTGCACCCTGTAGCAGTGCTATAGGGAACCCTCTGCCTTTTCAGTGGTGATAAAATGATTACTGCTTTTAAGGGGATGATTCCTTTGAATACTTTTCAGCCTTCTAAAGATTTTAAATTTATGGAATAAATTCTTAATCTTGCACTAAAATTTATTTGGGAATTGCATATATAAGCTTTAAAACCAAAGTAACCTTTTGCACTAGTCTTCTGCTCCACTATTCGCGAAGAACTGATGGTACTTAAAAGAAACTTAGTTACTGCTCCACAGGCACCGAAATCTCCAATAAACAGGGCACTTTCTAACTAAATCTAATAAAATAATTAATTTGAGTATCAGTATTTGGAGAATTCCATCATACATGAAAATATAAAAACCTTAACCACAAAATTGCTAGGTTAACAGGAACATCTTCATAATTCTACCTGACTGCCTTTCTTTTTTCCCTTTGAGGGGGGAGGAGGGGGAAATTGGAGTTTTTCTATTTTGATCAGCTGTTATGACCAGAATGTCACACTCATTGCATTCCTCTTAAGTACCCTCATATTACAGCCAAGAATATGAGTTAGATTAAAACATTTTGGTCCTCAGCAGAGTAAACTGTTCATGCCACGCTGACAGCCTGTTAACAGCAACCAGCTATTAGTGGAATTGCTGTGGGAGTTTGTAGGAAGGCATTTGCAAACACTTTATCGATACAGACTTACCTCAGCAGCCAAAAGGACAGACAGCATTAGTTTTTGTGTCCTGGATGAATATACCATACGCTTCCTCCTCGCTGAAGAAAAAGCACTTGAATCAGTATGAATTGCAGGTAGATGGCTCAGGTGGAGCAGAAGGTGATAGTCCCAGGGAAGGGATGAAGTTTCAGGAATTGCAAGAGTTTTCCACATACCTGTAACCAAGCAGCATCAAAGCACATCTCCAAGGAAAGCACTCATCATACTCTCTTATCCAGTCACTCCAGGCTGCAGCTTGATTATGCTGAGGTTTCAAATCCTGACATTTTTTGCATCCTTCTCTTTCATTTTTCCATTGTCAGCAGGGTATATTTGTATTTTTAAATGTTCAAATTCTAATCTTAAATATACATTACCAAAAAAAAAAAAAAAAAAAAGTCATCTGTACCTGGTTAGAAATACTGGTGTGGCTAGATCTGAGCTGAGATGCAGAGATTTATCAGTGGTGCTAGGTGCCCTCTGGACCAGGCAGCAAATTGCCTTCGACTTTACCAAGCTTTGGCTCAATAGGATTTTGAATTCAAACATATTTCACAGGTGTTTACACCTCACTACATCCTTTTGAAAGATAAAAACTTCTTTAGTGCATATTTCTGTTTGTAAATTTGGATTGAGTTTATATGATAGTGAAAGCTTTTGCTAAATTTCACCATATAATTACTGAAGCAGAAATCCCCAGGAAAAAAGCAAATTGCTGTAAAGATTTCATATTTGCACCTTAAGAGGTGTTGATTAGTTGAGGTTTTACTCTGGTACTGCATTATAGTAGCTCCCTTAAAGCATACGTAACTGATGACACTTTTGTAATTTATTTTTCATAAAGCATTTTTTGCACAATTATTTCCTTTGACTAAACATTGCTTGGAATGTTGAACACTATGAATAGATCACAAACAACGTACATAAATTTAGCTGATTCATTCAGAGATTCTACCCTCTCTGCCTTGCTCTTTGTCACTGAAAAGTTAACGATTTGTCAGGGGTTTTTTGGGGGGCTGGTTTTTTTTTCCCCCCCCCCCCCCTTTGTTTTCCTTCATGGAAAAATGTGTGCTGAAATGCACAGTTAAGTTCTTGTTCATTTCAATGGCTGGCTTTAATTCTTACATTTTAGTATTAGCTTTCTACCTCTCATGGCCTTTCCAAAGTTTGTTCAGTCGAAAAAGAGGACAGGGCACAGTGAGCCCTTGTCTGTGCTGAACAACTTCACTTGTATTTCTTTGCTATCCTAATCTGGCAACAAGCAGAATACAGACATAAACAGAGTGCCGGCAAGCTCAGCCTCAGTCCACTGAAAGACCTGTATTTTCCAGGAGCCACAAATTCTGCTCCCTGGAAAATGAAAAATTAGTTGGCACAATAAAGCAGTGTGCCTTGGTTCCATTGTACAGCCATACTCAGTGGGATAAAAAGTAGTTTTATAACAGCTGAAAAATTTTATACTGGTTAAAAGGCAGGACTGGCTGCAGGAGTAAAAGACAACAGGATTTAGCTGCTAACACATAGGTTACTTTGCAGTATTAGGATTCATTTTGTTCAAATTCCCCAGGGCAAGTGTTACTCTGTATCATACTGCATGGCTAGAGAGAGCTACAGTAAAACCCTGAGACAGAGCCTAAGCTGAAATACCAGCTGGGAGATTGGGAAAGATCATAAAGAACTGAAAAAACCCCCTGCAGAATATAAAGACTGTGGACTTCATTGGTGATGTACGTGACAGCTCAGTTGTATAGCAGGGTATAACTACATAGAAAGTGGACCAGCACAAAGCAATGATTGTACAAGTTTGGATACTTTGGGAGGTTGTGCTGTTCAAATTGTGCCAAAAAAAATCCCAAAATATAGAGGAAACTGCACACTTATGCAAGAGGGACTGTACTTCAGGGCAGGAACATGCTGCCAGGATCTCAATTATAAAACACTATTGCACTGATATGCTGGTTATACACACCAGCAGAACGTTGCTCTAAACTGTGAAGTCAAGGCAGCTCCAAAGTCTTTAGTGTCTTCAAGGTCAGAAAGTATGACTGGGTCATTTAAATTATCAAATTAGTATTAGTTTATATTTTTCTTCTTATGAATAGCTTTAATTATAGCCTTCACCACAAGCCCCAGCCTCCCCAGTTAGTGTAGTTTTCACCCAGCACTTGCCACCCACTGCTCGCTCCTGGGACTCAGTGCCTGCTCACTGTGTCACCACAGTGCCATCACCACAGCACCAGCGCCGTCTCCCAGCTTCATATGCAGTGCTATGGCAGCGTTGCAGTATTTGACCACTTACCTTTAAATACACCTTTGTCTGTGCTCCTTGCAGTCACGCTGCATAGTTGCACAGGAATTTTCCTGTTGTTGGCCACCTCTGTGTCACTCCCTTTCTGTAGCACACACAAGGAACAGGAGGCTCCTGCCAAGAAGGCAGCCAGGCCAGCGGTCCCTACATCTGGCCCATACCCCATGGTTTTTTTGGCATGCTTTTGTAATCAGGGACTGAAGCTGGTTGTGCAGCAGAGCCATGAATACCAGGATATGCTGAGGTCCTGGTGGGTACAGCACCAGTGCAGGCTCCCCTCTGTGCATGCTGCCCAGCCTTATACCAGTTTCTGTTTACTCCTCAGTAAATGGAAATCAACAAAGGAGAAATACTGACTTCCTTTCATGCTACCAGCTGCCCTGGTTCAATAACTAGGTCAGTTAAAGGTTAAACCAGCCAAGGCATGGGCAGCAAGTTTAAATTTCAAGAAAAACCAACAAAAAACAAAAACAAAAACAAAAAAAAAAAAAAAAAAAAGGAAAAGAAAAAAAAAGAAGAAAAAAAGAAAAACATTACTGTTATGAAGCCTGGGGGCAAGCCTGGAGCAGATTCCCAGGCCCATGTAGCCATTGCTCTCCAGTCCCTTGCTCTCTTCTCCATCCCTTGCCCTCTCTGCCACTGGCCTGCAGTGCTTGCAGTCCACCTCACAGCCAGGCACACTGAAGCCATCTCATGTCTAGGGGGCTAAATGCACCTCAGATGAAAATGTGACATCACCACAGCAGTGAAACTAGCCTGTTTGCTTTGATGTACCCTGCTGTGATATATGAATAACTTTTTGTGTTATGTAGTAAATTATAGTCCAATTATAGAAATCATAGTTCAATTCCAAATTCTACTATTTACCATATTCTACTAATTAGTATTCTACTAATACAGCTTTAAGGACATTACACAGAATTGTCTGAGGTTTTTTAAATCAATCATGGTTTAACATACTTTCACACACATTTTTCGATTTTCTTCGTGGCACATAATTGCATTTGAAGCTTAAGATTTTGCAGCTTCGGTGGGAAAGACACATCTAACTTTCCACACTCATGTAGGGAATACATACTTTGGAGATAGTGTAATCTGAAATTCTTCCACTGAGAAAATCAGAATTGACAACTAAGGAAACCGCCTGTGAATCTCACAGCAAGGTTTTAAAGCAGTGAAAAAAATAATTCCTGTGCTAACACTGCCACCTATTGCCACTCACTGAAAAACAGAAGACAGTCATTGTAGATGCCTGATCTCCTCTCTCCTCCCCCTTTTGGTATTTGTTGCAATGCTTGCATGTATATTTTCTCCTCACTTCTGTCTTTAATAACATAGTGTCATCAGGGAAACAATGCAAGTAAGCCAAAAATCAAGTGATATGTCAAATGTATCTGCAGAACAGAAGATAAACTCTCCAGAACAATCAGCAATGTATGGAAGTCTCCCTGTGGGTGGTGACAGGGAGCTCCTGGAGTCCTGGAGCAATCTGAACCATAGCATGTATAAATATATCCTGAAAGCACATATAGAGCCCTATTCCAACACAACAGAATTCTCCACATGAGAAATTCCCTTATCTGCAAGTTCCTCTGCTTCCACAACTTCTTCCCTGCATCATCCTTTTCCTTTACCATTTATCAATTTCCTAAGTATTCCTGTCTAAATTGTTAGCATTCATATCATGCAATGCTAATATTCATATCATGCAATGCTAACAATCTACATCAGTAGTCAAAAACTTAAGTTGTGCAATTTTGCAACAAAGTACCTTGTAAAAAGATTTTATTTTATTACACCTAGCATTTCCAATGAGTTACCCCTGCATCTTCAGTAAATTAGCTAAATTGCAGTTCCTGCTCCAACTGACAGCTTTTGGTCAAAGTTCTTCTCATTAGTAAAACCAAGATGAGGTACATGAGGGATGTAAGGGCTGTCCTTGGGTCTACAAAAATACCCAAGGAGGCCTTTTTATGAACTTCACTAACATAGATTAATTTTTGTTAGGAGACCAACTATCATTCCACTCCAGTTAGTAAAATTATTCTCTCTCTTCAATTAGCAAAAATCTAATCTTGCTTAAGAGTAAAGGAAGAGTAAATTACTTTTTTTTTCATTTATAATTTTAGTTTCTGAAAACAGGAATCAACTATACTTTTCTACTGAGAAGTATCACGTAAATTACATCTCCCTGTGCTGTGCAGACCCTAGGGTTTCATTAAGTGCCTGCATCTCCTGTACAGCTGGAGATGAAAAACTTACAGGGATGATAGAGATGGAAAGGTCATTAACAGACCTAGAGAAATACATCCGCAAATCTCACTCTGTAAAGGTTTTATGTAACAGCTCTATCTAACTGAGATGGTATTGAATAATAGGCCTCATGCTGAAAGTCTTCTAATACTTTCCAAAGCCTGGATTTATAGACAGGGGGATAAATCACTGTATTGCTTATAGTCTGATGGATAATTAGTGGAGGGATCTAGAGTCTGGTTATTTAGTAAATATGGATACTGTTATAGGTTCTTTCAAAATTAAGGACAGCTTAAAGAATGATTTGTTCTGCTTTTAGCACAGTTTCAGAAATGAGCAAGTAAATACAGCTGTCCCCAGAAGTTCTTGAAAAAATTAAGGAATGAGCATTTTTCAATTCAATATCATTATGAAAAAGTGAAAGAAATTACAAAGGTGATACAATATTGTTTTGTTAACTAGAGTTACTCTTTGATAGCTTTAGCTTGAACTTCTCATGTAGTATTTTTACCTTCATGACAGTGTGAACCATTTTGCAAAAAAAAAAAAAAAAAAAAAATAAAATAAAATTGATAAGCTGTGTAATCAGTATTAGGTAACTAACCAGTTACTCAACTGATGGAAAATTCCCCTAGTCCAATGCTCTGTCTTTTTATGATATGAGGTTGTGGAACTTCTTTCATGTTCTTAACACAATTCTGGCAAATCTAAGAGGCTTAGCTTGAGCTTCTTAAACCTTACTATGTAGCTGGATTCACATACGGATTCCCTTGGGCTATCTAATTCTTCACCTTATTTACTAATTTTGCTAAATACATGGTAAACGTATCACCTGTAGCAATTTGACCATTAGACTCAAGCAGCACAAAATCAAAAATCTAAATGGCAACAGCACAACTTACACAACTTCATTGCTGGGTTTCACTGTTTTTGAGAAACCTGATCGTAACTGAAGGTATCTTTTCTTTGACTACACTTTACAGAATTGTTACTGTTTGCAACTGCAATTCTGCTTATGATAGAAGAGTTGCAGCACTTTTTTCCTACATCTTGATGTGAAGCTGATCATTCTTGGCTGTTTGCATTCTCACATTCTTCCCTTACTGTTCTACAGAGATGTATGTGAATTATTCTGTGTAATTTTTTATGCAAGTTGTTGAGACAGTAGTGCTTCTAGGACTTAGGGTAAATACTTAAGCACAACATTTGAACATAAAATTCTGAATTACTTGGAGGAATGAAAATAACGTCTCCTGGTTATGTCCCATCACCTGAAGATCCTAATACCTTCCTTAAATTTGCATACACTCCTCACTTTATTGTCAAGGGATGAATTTACAATGCAAGATGCTTTTCAGCATAGGTAAAGGTATCCCTGTTTTGCCTACTTGCAAAATATTATTCTATCCACTCTACAAACAGCCACAAACAGGCCTCACTGTAATGCAAATGTAAATTTAAATTCTGTACAGGACCTCCCATGGAATTCAACAGGTATTTTCAAATATCTCAAAAAGAAAAAGAGTTTGTGGAGTATTTTGAGTAACTGTTCTCTGTTGAGAGTGCAGCTACTGAATCTGCTTGAGCCTGGGACTTCAGAGCTACAGGCAGAACTGAAGCTGTGTGTCATCCCTTGCAGGGAAAATAATACTGATGGGTGTAACCACACAAATCCCTACAGGACAGGTTTGGTCCTGGGTGTGTACTTTGGTTTCTATACAGGTAGCTTGTATTTCTAACTGAAGAAATCTGAAACCTTTAGCAGATATTGGCAAGACAGAATTTCCAGTATCTCATTAATAGCTGGTGTCATGGTTCAAGCCCAGCCGGCAACTTGGAACCACGCAGCTGCTCGCTCACTCCCTCCTCCCCCTTCCCCCTCTCCACTCCTCCCGGAAGGAAGGGGAGCA
>NW_009940486.1:0-920 GCF_000696875.1 Nestor notabilis | reverse complement strand
AACCCAGGACAGCTGGTCAGTAAAATATTTTCAAAATAACAATAAACTAATTCGCTAAGATTAGTGCTGATGAATCAAAAATGCACCTCCAGCAATCCCTATTATTAAAGACACTATATTCAAGGAACTTTGTCTTTAGCAGAAGCTAAGTTTAACAAGGCATAACATAATTTTGAAGATTTTCTGAACAGTCTAGATTGTTGTCTTGAGTTTGTACAATTCTTAAAACATCAAAGAGAGACAAGGTACATAGCAGCAGTGGCACTACTCTTTTCCTCTGCTTTTTGACTGACCAGGAGCAATCAATAAGTTGAAAATACTGAACAAAAGGAATCTCTACCAGAACTAAAATACATATGAAAATATTGGCAATGAACTCTCCCCATTGCTAGATCCCAAGAACCACTATATGCACATGCTTCTGTAAAGCTGGGGTAAGAAACTGCAAGTTTACCCATCGTTTGCATATTTAAATAAAGCTATAAATGCTAAAAAACAGACCTGTCATTTCATGCATCTCTTTTTTAAGTAGAATTCTTCTGTTTATTATTCCTGCACTCTCATACCTACAGAAAGACTTACAGTCTGTGAAATCCATGGAGTAAATGAAGAGGAAAGAGAATTCCTCTTTCTTTTACATTTCCTGTTTCTGCTAAACTTCTGTTAATGAAAATCAAAGCCTTAAGTTTCAAATCAACCTAAATTATGAAACTAACTTATACCGAAGGAGTCATTTGACAGCAGATTTATCACCATAGAAACATAGAATAGTTAGGGTTGGAAAGGACTTTAAGATCATCTAGTTCCACCCCCCCTGCCATAAGCAGGGACACCACACACTAAACCTTGATGCCCAAGGCTCTGTCCAACCTGGCCTCCAAATGAGGCTGACTCAACGGTTGGAGCAGCTGAAATATCTC
>NW_009940485.1:58523-68845 GCF_000696875.1 Nestor notabilis | reverse complement strand
TATAGTATAGTATAGTATCTGTATATAACACATATATAATATATATACACACACATATATAACCCCTCCCAGGTTATCTATGTCTGTCCTTTGGGTGGGAAATCAAATCCCTGCCCACGGTTTTCAGAGCGCATACAGACATTTTGCTTCTACGTGGGACATATTTGCTCTCCCTCTAGCAAAATTCAAACTCAACAAATCTAATTTTCTTGCTTAAATTCCCCTTTAAGGTCCCTTCCAAGTCAAACCATTCCATGATTCTATGAGAGATCCAGCAGAACACAAACCTGCAATGAATGCCTTGGACATGATAAGCTGCCTGGGGCAATGGCTATTGCTTGGGTAGAGGCAACCCACCACCAGCAGCACGTTCCCCCACCTGTGCTCTGCAGGACCAAAACCCAACTCCCCTGGTTTCTCATACCAGGTCTCTGTTCCAACAAGCTCCACCTGTGATCCACTGTCTCCACTAAAACTGAACGTGCCTTTGATACCGAGGAATCCCAAACCAGCTTAGAAATGGATGGCATCAATTCAACCCTTGTACGCAAACCCAACCCCAGTCTCCCAGCATTTGGAATTGTGGTCTCATCACTAGGTCACTGAAAAAGCAGAGTTTCTCTTACACAACAGATTTTGTCCTCTTCTATGTAACTTCAATTTAAAATTAACTAACTAGGGCTGAACAGGAGAGAGATAAAATGGATGTTATAAACCACCAGAAAAAAATCTATCCAGCTCCTACCGCAGTGGACAGAAATAGGACTGGTGTCTTCAGAGGGTAATCACCAAGTTGTACATAGGAAAGCTGATCAAGTTAGCTAACAATACCACATCCTAATATAAAATAAAATGTCCACAATGGACAAACATCCAGCCGTAATGGACAAGCTTGTGCACATCCAGCCACTGTCCTTCTCCACAGCCTACTACTTTGGAGTCAGCACCTGGCCAGCGAATGGACAGACCTTTACTTTGATTCCCTTTGGTCACTGGAACATGCTGGTGCTCCGCAGCCTCAAAAGCACTGGGATTTCCAGGATTTCCCAAAGGTAATAAAGGATCTGCTGTTCCCTCTGCCCTCTCTCCCCTTTATTCCTTCAGGAAGATCTGGCAACTCTGTGGCATCTGCTCCCTCTTTGGGCACCCAGTATTTACTGTCTCCTGCTCAGCATGTGCTTATGAAATCACACAGGACATGCATGTCCCTGCTCATTGCAGGGGTGTTGGACTAGATGACCTTTGAAGGTCCCTTCCAACCCAAACTATTCCATGATTCTATGACACAATCTGATGTAGAATTAATTGCTCTGGTTTCTCAGTACCCGAAAAGCCCTAACCCAGTACAACTACTTACAAAGGAGTAAACACTAACAATATAATAATGAATTCATTTCTCAAGAAATAAAGAAAAAAAAAAAACCAACCAAAAAAACCCACCAGAAAAAAAGTCCCTTTAAAAGTATACGAAAGAGGGTCCTGTCACCTTTTCCTCCGAGGCACGGACCAGGTGATCTCTGATTTCAGTGGAAGCAGCCAAGTTTTGTTTGCTGCTAGCACATATCAGCCTGTCCATGAAGAAGTAAGCACCCTGTTGCACATGGTGTTGTTGTAAAAGCAAGAAATTATTTATATTCCATAGTCTTTTCAAACTCAGACTCTAACAGTAGAAGTTAAATTATACAACCGCTTGAATCCAAGCAGATAATCTCGCTATTCAAGTCTCAGCTATTGCTATAAAATTACATTTGTACTATTTATGGAATGTGCAGATACAGGGAAAATGTATTTATAGCTGTTTTGACTAGTTCTACTGTATGCTGAGAGATGAAACCATGGAATTTGGGGTTTGGCATTTTTGACACCAGGCAAATTAGAGGGCCCCTTAATTATATCGCCTGCCGTTTGCTCTACTGTGGTTATCAGGTCAAGCAGGCATCTTTGGCTGGAAGTGGCATCACTCGTGTCCTCTTCAGCTCATTATCCATAAAGTGCTGTGGCCAGCTTCTGTCCCTTGACTGCAGGAAATGCTGACTGAAGTCAGTCACACGTTGGAAAAGCTATCTGACATCTTTGATTTAGAAGAAACTTTGTCTTGAATTTACTGCTTCTGTTGGAGTAAAATCTTTCCCCTACACTTGGTGTGAGAAAAGATTTGTAGGTTTTGTCACGAAGAAATAGGAGAGCTAAATCCTTTCACTATGACTATAAATGTCTGCTTTTCTATCATCTTCAAAATTGGCTTCTTTAAGCACTTTGGTATTAAGCAACTACACTAGCCAAATGTTCTCCAGTTTCTTTATATTATATTCAGTAAGACATAAAATACATAGTGTTTGTTAAAGTTCAAAGAATACAGCACAGCCTGTTGGTTTGATGAAGATGGTTTACAAGAATGGAGTTCTGGATCCTCTAGTGAGCACAAAGAAGCTGTTTGTTTCCCTGTAAAAAGGACACAGTCTGCTGTACAGGGTATGGAGACCTCCCCAACATACCCAGGCTGTGGCTTCCCATTGTAGTAAATCTGGGGTTGGAGGTGCTACTATCAGATCAAACATGTCACAGCTGTGTGACACAAAATGCAGATCATTCTCATGGTCTCAGGTGTTCAACAGTCTGTTGAGAGGGTAAGTTTTCACTGGCAGGATTCTCACTGAATCAGGTACTGTCTGTCTGCACCATTTTGTTGTCCCTGCTTGTGGCACGGGTTTGAACTGGATGAGCTTTAAAGGTCCCTTCCAATCCAAACCAGTCTGGGATTCTATGATTTAACTTACATCAAGTCTTGCCTGCCCTTTCAGAACTGGCATACTGTTAGCATAAACTGCATAGCCTGGTGTCTAACAAACTTAATAGAAAAGTGATGCAGTGCTCAGGCCTGATACAAATCAAATTTATACAGCTGAGTGATCTGATAGCTCCTGCATTCACTGTTTATGATAACATGATCGTGTCTTACAATTACAGTTAGAGCAACATTTTATTTGCAGTTACACATCCTGAACTAATAATAATAATAATACTTTCCCTGGTCACTGAATGTTCTTAGGATCTTTCTTGAATTCCTCACTGGACACAATTATAGAATAAAACATTTAACCATTACTTCTTATCTGTGGACCAAACAGAATTCTCTACTTCTGCTGCTTCTCATTGGAAGAGATGTGATTCAGCAGGTAAGTCGTGGGGCACTTTTTCTGTGCTGCAAAGACTTGCAATGTGGCTGTTTGAATGGAGAACTTTAAAATGCATTTTCTGCCATCACTTATGCCCATGTAATGAAATCACATACATATATGTCAGAAAAAGGACTATGAGCATAGTCCAAGAAAAAACTGACCTGTCGTGGGTTTTCTTTCCCTTTAAGAATTAGTGTCATTCTGTAAAGCACTCTGGCTTTACTGTATGGGAACATCTCAAACATTCCTGACTGTGGAGTTGCCGTACCACGATCTTCAGATACCCTTTCCCTTCTCACATGACTCCAGTGATAAGTAGAGTCAGATGAGGCTGCTGGGCTGATAAAGGGAGTGGGTTGTCACCCCCAGCCCAGCTCTTGCAGAGGTCCATCTGCATCATGCCCCCGTCGCTGATACTAGTTCTTGTCTGATCCCTCTGTGGACTAATTCAGCCCGCTCAGGCAACCCAGGAGGAAGCAAAAAGTGATAAATAGAGGCAGTTTAGGATTCTGCTGGCATAGGCAGCTGAATCAGCTTGCTAAGGGGTCATATGAGCACCCGCCTCAGTGTGAACATAGTGTCCTGCTCAGGAAGGGGAGAGGATGGGTTTGCCTCTTTCACTGCCAGCAAACTGTCATCTTACACAACTTAATCCAAAGATCAGGCACTGGGACAAGTGAAAAAGCGATTTACAAATAGAAATACAGTTAAGCTCATTTTGTCAGCATATCCTTGTAACACTATTGCAATGTTATGGTCTTTATTGGAGGGAAGACAGAATATTTTCTCCAGCAATTCAGAATGCTTCCTTTCTGAGCAGGAAGGAAAAGTATCAACCTAACCTAGCATTGTGCTTAGCAATTAAATTGTTTTATCATCATCATTTATTTAGAATCATAGAATCACAGAATGGCTTTGGTTGGAAGGAACCTTCAAAGGTCATCTACTCCAACCTCCCTGCAATGAGCAGGGACATCTTCAACTAGATTAGGTTGCCCAGAACCACATTTGTATATGCTGGTAGCACTTAAGAGAATCCAGTCAGGAATCAGGCCTCTGTTGTACAACACATGAAACAAACGCACACTAAACAGCCAGTCCATGCCATTAGTGACTTTATATACTTGGGGTTTTAGAAAACCTTCAAACTGGAATATTTTTTGATGAATCTAGGCATTCCAAAATGAAACATCTGAAGTAATAAGTAAAGGAGGTTGTATTGGAAAAAGTCATGATTGCATTTAAATAAATTGGCCTAGTTAGATTAAATGAATATCTTTTAAAGAAGTAATTCTTCCTTCATTCTGTGCAGAGGTTCTGTCACAGACCACCAGTATTCAAAGTAAAGAGCTTGTGAGAAACAGCTGGATTGAGTGAAAAATCGAGAAACAGTCTGATATGCAGTCAAGCCCATTTAATTACGCTTGCTAATTATATTTCCCATGATAATTATATACAGTATTTAAATGCAGCATGCTATTTCCTGTTCAGAGTGATTAAAACCACCCCCATGATTGGTGCAAAGATCTTGGTTACACAGAGGACATTTCAGATGGTGCTGATAAGCCCCGCTCCCTCGCAGACAGGAAAAGAGCCGCAGTCGGAGCAGCCGGGAATCTGGGAGGCAGGCGGGGGCAGATTTAACCACACAGCACCTTCAGGGTACAGTGTGGCTGTGCCCACTCCTCACCTGAGAGAAGATCCCAGATAAATCCCTTAAACTATCTGCTCTATCTGTGCTTGTGGGTCAAAATATTTAAATCTGGGTCCTTCAAGTTCAGCATCTTGCTCCTTATTAGCACATCTGAAGAAGACTTGCGGAACACCCAAGACTCAGAGGCAACAGGAGCCAGGAATCCCAATCCTTTGCCCTTTCCCTCCTGTGCTGGGCATTATTAGTTACAGTTACGATAGTGCCCAGGTCCTCGCAGGTATTATACTCTATACCTACATCAGAGAAGAAGGAAGCTGAAGAGGAAAAGAGAAAGCAGGCAGCAAGGGAATATGGTCTGGGGGAAGCCATGCACCTCTGGAAAGAGATTCTGCCCCACAACAGCCATCTGCAGAGAATCGTAGAATCAGTATCAACCAGGTTGTAAAAGACCTTCAAGATCATTGAGTCCAACCTTCACTGCAGGACTGTCAAGGCCACCACTAAACCATGGCACTAAGAGACACAAGGTGCCTCTGTGAGCTGTTTTTGCTCCATGTCTCAACAATTAGGTGTATCCATGAGTCTGTAGGACTAACATACCTGGCCTCAAGGCAAGCTGCAGGACAATGGGAAGGGAATCCCTGCATTTCATCATGTGGATGTTGCTTACAGGAGAGAATGGGACTTAGCAAGTCCCAGCCCTCCCCCAGGACAGAGAGTGCAGCAACAATCCTCTGAATTTTCTCACTTTTGGTTTGCTGAATTCACACACTAGTTTTTTTGCTAGACATGAAATATTTGCCATTGTTGAGAAGGCATGCCATTTAGTTTATAAGCATGTTCTGCTGGACAATCCCAAAAGGGAAGTATTGCTTCTTGAAACGTTGCAAAGGAAAATGCTTCCAGGAGTTGGCCTTTGAACTAAGTTTCTGCTTCATTTAACCGCTGAATTTGACAGCAGTATTGCTCCTAATGTCTTTATGGAATGAAATGCTTTCACTTCTGATCAACACAGACTAAATGTATTTGCAACACTGCAGGATACTCCACGGAAGAGTTATTAATGTTACATTAGACCTAAATAAGCTGAATATAATATGAATTTTCTGGAGACAACTACAGACCACATTCTAATTAGGCAGAATACAATGGAAATATTGGACAACAGTTGTTACTGTGGACGAAGCTATAACCTCAACAATCAGAATAGAAATATCAACCCCTCAAGCCTCGAGAATGTTTCTTACTTGAATCTGCATCTAAAATAAGTGAGGAGAACCTCAAGTCAGACTCTGAGCCACTGGGCATTTTTAGCAGGAATAATCAGATAACGGGACTATTTCAGTTACCCAAAACTCAGCTTATTACTGATAGAGATGGAATCAGAACGTGCATTAACAGCTCCACTTTGTCAATAACGGAAACACAGCCTGTAAGATAAGACAGCACAGTGAGATGGAAACCTCTGTATGTGCAACGAATACAGTCATTTATTCATCTACTGCTACAGGTACTAGTGCAAGATATTTAGCAACTACTGACTGAAAGTGAACGGGGAGTAATTTATAACAACTTCTCTATTTTGGCCATTCTTGCAATTTTAAGTACTTTTGATAAGCCAGCACAGTAAGAGGCAGTTAATTTGTTATGCCAGCATAACTCCTGTATGCAGGCAGTCTTTCCTAATCCTGAATAATTCCAGATTTATATCACTCTGACCAAGACTGGTATCTGGCCCAGAAACATTATACGAGGCAAGTAAATGCATCTGGGAGCACATAAGTACCAGAAACACCAGAATCTTTGATTTAAAAAACAAAACAAAACAAAACCAAAAAGAAAACCAAAAAGAGCTATCATTCAAACTAAGACATGTGTCTTAATTTACTGGCCTGAGGTTTTCCAGTTACATTCCCTAACTCTCCCTCTGTCTTATATGTTCCTCCTCCCTGCCTCCCTCACTCCCTGTGAGTGAGAAACGATGCCTTTTAGGCCTTTCAAAACAGTTTAAACTCCGACCTAAAGCTCCATTCCCACCTCAATCTCATGAACCAAGCTGCTTGCGCTGTTTCGGCAGTTAATTAACAATGAATGCCTGCCTTTGGAGACTGGGTGAAACAGGGTGGGGATAAAAGATGAAGAAGGCTGAGGACAGACATAACAAGAAGGGGGAGGGAGCAAAGTGGGTGGCTTATCAAATTCCACAAATACCAGACATGGAGAGGTGTTGATTTGTTGCTGGGAAAACCCTGTTTGTTTATGGAGTTTAATCACCTGGTTTATGTTTGTTGTTTGAAACATATGGGAGACAATGGGATTGTTTGCCTGCAGTGGACTGAAATACAGTACAGTAGGAGTTGGACACGAAGGGATTTTAAGTCCCTGGTATGTGTAAATTGGAATAGCTCAGATCCCCAACAGCTAACCTTCTGGTCAGGCTGTGCAAAGGAGGCAAAGACGAATGTGCCCAAGGTAGACATTCAAAAGAAATGCCTTGTTTGTACCCATAAAATAAATATAATTCTCTGAGGTGAGGCAAAGAATTTTGGAAAACAATGCGTCCCACACTGCTCTAATATCTGTCAGCAAGGCCCTGGCTGTCACATACTTTGGGCTTCTTTTTCTTGTGCTATGTCTCTTTTTTGTTCTTTTCTTTAAAGAGGCAGCTGGGTGGGCATGAGCAGATCCCACTGCATCACTATACAAGATACACCAATTCAAATGCAGTTTCTGAACAACTCCCCTGCCTGGGCTGCTTGGAGCAGAGGACAGTTTTGCATCCCCTGTGCCCTCCCCAGAAAGCATGATTCCCATGCCCCATATACAGGCTGCCTGCAAAAGGACTCTCCTACTTTCATCTTTTATCACTCTGGTCCTGCCTCCTGCTTACCCTTTTGGTTCACCTCACTGTATCTGATTTTTTAACTTGGTGACATTTTCTCTTCTGTCAGTGGAATTCACACCTTTGTGTCCCTTCTGGTTTCTGTACTCTCTTTTCTCTCCATAAAATTTCCTATCCTCTTTGCTTATTTTAAGGACTGGTATCCAAATACAGAGATTTAGTGGAAATGCATCTCCCAGACAAAAGTTATAGCACGTGTCTGTGGTTTAGTTCATGAATAATATAGCTATCAATGTAAACTCATTACCTAGCTACAAATGTAAACTCAACTTGCTTAAACAGTGTTGTGTGATTTCCCTTGCAACTCCATTCCTTTTTCTCATCAGGTCTGCACATTCAGCAGCATCTTCAACCACCTCTCAAATCTTATACCTTATCCCTTCAACCTCCATCCCTATGAGCTCTGCCAACATGTCAGCTCCTTCTTCACTAATTCTTCAGGGATGCTAGCATCCCTCACCAATAAGGCAAACTTGCAGCCAAGCACTTTTGTCTGTAGGTTTTCACCAGAAATATCTGTAAAGCCACTCAGTTATCTTTCTTCAGATAATAATGCTCACCAATAACTTTGTACAGAAGATACTGTAACTTTACCTTGCACTGATTGCCTGAAACAGCTTTTTTTGTTTATATAAAAACACTTTTCAGCTTGAGCTTAGCTTGTAACCTCTTTGCGACAGGGACCATCTACACGTCCACCTGCTAACACAGGTAATTCCTGTTCCATGTGTAGATGGAAATATGTCAGTAGAAAAGAACACCAAATATAAAAAACCTACAGAATTTTCTAAGACTTTCAGCTTTCATTCACAGTGGAAAGAGAACTATTGCCCCTCAGTGTTGCTATGAAAAACCATGCCATGCTGGTCCACATTCATGGAAAAGCTCTAAAATGAGAGGAAACCAAACATCCATTAATTCCTTTTTACATATTAATTTTGTAAGCCTACCCCCTTATTCCAGACAGCCTAGACAGGGACAAGGTCTTAAAAAGTTCACACCATTCATACTATGGCAAGCAAGCATTTATTAGTTTCTTCAAAGAGGAGGAAACCAACATCAGCATCACTTCAATGATGTGGCTCATGTTGTTGACATGTCTTGGTAATAGCAATAGTTTTTATAGTGATTAATGGTGGAGGATAAAGGCTGTCTACTGAGCTGTGTGTGTCCATCCCCATGTTGGCAGGGTCAGAAGGATCATACATAATAGTGGCTTTTGTGAACCTGGATTTTCAACTTCAGCCTTGGGTTTAAGCACAATAAATTTGTGAGGTTTTTTGGGTTTGTTTTTTTTTTAGAAACTGGAATGCAGATCAGGATTCTAACTCTGCAAATTTCTTATCTCTATTTATTTTTATAAACAATATTGAAATCTGAGCCTTGAACACCTACACTTGCAGAGGAAAACTCGACTTTGTAGTGATGTGGCATGGAAACCAGTGTGAGGGGTTTCTGATCTACATTCATGGCAGAAATAGGGCTCTTCCACAGACAAAAGATTCCACATGAAATGGAAATTGTGACCTTGCACAGAGTCTGAACAAGGCAGCAGGGCAAAGTTACCGCTCCTTGGAGATGGCTGTCTACCTTTATTCTGGCTTCATGGGGATGATAAAGTTGGTGTTTAGATTTTGTTTAACATCTTGTCAATTTAAAACCAGTGTGATGCTCAGTGTCATGAATTTCTCAACTCTGGTCTATAAACAGACTCCTGGTAAATTGTCAAAGGCATATAAATGATGTAGGAAGCTAAATGCTATTTTCCAAAGGGATTTATGCAGGTATTAGGAATGTATGAACTCAGCACACTTAGGCAATAAATCCAGTTGATTTCAGAGAAGTTCTCAGGTAGCTTTGATATTTTGAAAAGGCAGCCCTTTGTCTAATGGGCTGAACTTTTTCTCATTTCCTTCACTATTACAATGAAATAAAACTTGACTATCTGCCATGATCTAAAACATGTGCTAGAATTCAATCAGCAAAAATAGAACAGTGACAGTCACAGCTGACATCTAACTCACTTTTTCTTTTATTATATTTCTGTGTGGTTTTTAACATGAGTACCAAAGAAGCTGAGTTCACCTAGAGAATGAATCTGTCTGCTAGCTTGTTATGGGGCAGGTATGGTTGAGCAAGCTGAGCTGGGACCATGTAACATTTGCTTTTATGTGTCTCTGAACTGATATCTAAAGCGCTGCAAGAGAAGACCAAGCTCTGCACTGGTGAGGCTGCACCTCGAATCCTGTGTTCAGTTCTAGGCCAGATACTCTCTGAGAAAAACTTGTTCAAACAACCGCCATCCTGTCCAAAGGGCCAATTCCCATGTGTACTTCAAGATCCCGTGAAAAAGTCACTGATGCTTAATGAAACTTTATTTTTAACTTTCTTATCAGTTTTACGTAGCTCTTTCTCTTCATTGTAGTCTGTCCCTTGTTTGCTCTTTGGACATTAAAAGATGGTACCTGCATTTGAAGAGCTCATCTTTGATCCTTGCACTGTTCACATCTAACGGTTTTGTGGTTCTCTTCAGTCTTTATGCTTGAATCCTGTGTTCAGTTCTGGGCCCCTCACTACAAGAGAGACA
>NW_009940485.1:49477-58177 GCF_000696875.1 Nestor notabilis | reverse complement strand
ATGTAGACAAGGCCCTTAGTGACATGGTTTAGTGGTGGCCTTGGCAGTGCTGGGGAATGGTTGGACTTGGTGACCTTAAAGGTCTTTTCCAACCTAGTTTTCTATGATTCTAGGCTCTCCAGCTTTCTGCTGTTTTCATTGAGTCCCTCCATGAAGCTCAGCCAGTGTGTTGTAACAATGTCTTGAAGTTATTTATACCACTTCTTGGCAATTCAGACCAACTCCGTTTTTACTGAAACTGTTAAGACCAGCTTCAGCTGGTTTTGATTGTGAAGTGGCTTCCCTGAATCCCAGTTTTGCTTTACGTACACCAACGTAAAGTAATTTAAGTCAGTGGTGACACAAGAGTGTGACCATCCTCCTGAGGACAAACAATGCCCTCCCGAGATCAGTAAACGTCTGCTTCAGATACTGATTTGTCATGAGCATTGGGATTCCATTGGGATTCCAAGGCCAGTGTTTCTAAACATTTGGAGAAGGTGGGCCCTTTTGGAAACATCTGTTTTCATGCAGCCCCCTGAGTCAGCAGCCATTCCGTGCCTGACAGGGCAGGAGGAGAGTAAGACTCAGCTGTAATTTTGGCTTTAGGGATAAATGCTTGCTCCCCTTCTCAGGAGAAACTGAGCTGCTGCCAGCAATTAAGGCACTGAAAAGCAATTCCTCATTCCCTAGAGAGAGTAACCTCTTGCCACCCATAATTAAAAGCTCCTCCTGTGGCTGTGGTTTTGCCAGCACAGCCCTCCAGTGGCACTACTCCTCATCCCTTGCTCATGGGTTGCAACACACCACTCCCTCTGCTACACCAGTACAGCTATGGATGCATCTGTGTGATGAACTGGAGCAGGGAATAAGTCCAGCTTAAAAATAACCTGGCAGAGAAACACTTAGTTTTTCTGTGTGTCTTCCTCCAAACTGGATCAAATTCCTGATCCGTTTCACAGCAGAGCCACAAACCAATATAGGCCAGGAGAACTGAGAGGCCCGTGCACTGCAGGAGGGAAAGATGAAACAAGCAAGAGGGAAAGACTGGAAAGGGAATTCCAGAAGCCAGAATCGATGCTGAAGACTTAATCTCGTGAAACCACAGCCTCACTCTTCCAGCCAGGAAAAAGTCAGCAGCTGCTGACCAGCACTGTTGTTTCTAACACTTCAGAACTCCCTTTGAACTCTCTTGTGGCCCTTGGGGGGGATTGTAGCCCACAGCCAGCAAAACTCTGCCCTAGGCTGGCCATTCCATCTTAATGCACTGGGACCAATTTTCTAAGGAACAGAAATTTCCCTAGCTGTTGGCACACAAAACCTATCTTCTGGGGAACATGCCTCTTTCCACCCAGCAGGGTGAGAAATCCTGGGAATCATGATGGGGAAAAATGTAAGAGGTCAAATACGGCTCTGGTTAGAAAATCCCCTTCCCCAACAACATGTGTTGACAACAAGAGCTCCAAAAATATATTATTTGGAAGACAGATAGCAAAAATTGGTTTTCAAACCCACTGTAATGGCAAACTGTTGCACTGATAACAACAAATAATTTCTTAAGAGAACATTTGATTTTAAAATTGTTGGCCATATTTAAACCACCACTGAAAATGAGAGGTCTTGCTTTGAATTGTTTGCCTGCAATGTACAAAAACTTCCTGAGATTCATAGCAAAACAGAATGATTTGTGACTCATAAGGAAAACACGAGTTTCTTCTTTTTATTTTAGAGTATAAATGCAAAGATCTCTGTCTGAACAAGGAGCTAAACAAATGTTTGCTTTCTTCAGAGCAGATATTTCATCCACTTTGAAACCTGAACACTGCTTTCCTGAAAGAAAACAGACTGCTGCAGGACAGAGTCTCCAATTATCGATAGGAATATTCATACACATCTCGTTGCTGGGGCAAAGAGGCAGGCAAAAATGAATGCCAGATTCTTGGAAAGACTCACATATTTTACAGAAGAAATTAAAGCCATGCTGTTTAAAGAACATCGTTTAATAATATTCTTTCTTTCTGCCACCCTATGTTCTTTCAGTTCTTTTGTTATTTAGTGTTCATATTCTGGATGGACGTTTAAGTGTGTATATAATACTAAGCAAATGTTTCAGTGCTATTGGCTTTAAAGTTCTGAAGTTAAGAACATGTTTTAGTTTCCTGAGCAGAGTTTAAATATATATATTTTTTTTTTACTTTTTTGTCTAGACCCACGACCTTTAGCTAGAAGCTTTGTGGGACTTTATGTTATGATAGTACTGATCTTGATTTAGACCTGTACTCTATAAAACAAATAAGAGGGTCACATTATTCAAATGTCGTCCTCTCCAATATGGGCCATTACTCAGTACAAGTCAATGAAAAAAACACGCAAACCAGTCAATTTTTCTAAATGAATTTCACATATTTTCTAAAGAAACATCATTAGCAACTTGGTCTCACAGCTTTTCTGTTTCTCTGGGCATTCAGTTTCTTAAAATGAGCTTTTTATTTCATTTTTTCCCATTAACGTCTAAGAATATATTTATACTCAAATTGGATGGCATTGGATCCCATTCAAAGTGACCAGAATTCATCTGGACTGTATTCAGTGTTTAAATAACAAGGCTTCTACCCCAAAAGAGAACTGAGATTTGGCCAATTTTATTTTAGGCACTGCCCAGAAGGTAATAGTTTATAAAGGAAAGGCCCAGCATCTCTCCAAAGACTCCAGCAAGGACTCTGTTCTCTTCCAGTGGTCCACGAAACACAGGTTGGAAAACAGAGCCAGGAGACAGAAGAATGGTATGGTTTATCTGACTCCATCCATCTACTCCAGTTGAGGGGGAAATGTACCGTTAGATAAGATTAATGCTGTTTTTATAGCTAATTTACTAAGCAAATTTCCCTTTACATCTACTTCCTTTCCCTTTGCTTTTTCCTTTTTTTCCTTTCTTTTTCCTCTCAAGCTCTCTTTCTGTGAGAAAAGATGCGAGATCTCTAGCGAGGAGAAAAGAGAATCTGTTAAATACCTCATTACCTCCGAGGTCTCTGTTGATTTAGACTTCCAGCAAGAGAAATGGAGTTCAGTTCATCTCTGTCTGAACTGACACTGCAGATAACCCCAGCACATCCATCTCAAATTGTCAGCTCAAGACAAATTACCTTCTCTCCAGGATACTCTCTTTCACTGATTACCTACTACTCAAATTAAATGCCATCTGACTTCTGAGAGTCTTTTGTTTGTCAGATTCCACTGGATTATGCAAAAATGATGGGGGGAGAATCTGGTGTGTTTGAAGTCTTGAGAACAGAGTGCACAGGCCCTGCTTCCTTGTCCAGCTTTGGTGGAAGAGTTTGGGATTTTCCTAATCTGTTTGCTACCCCACAGCCTAGTAAACTTTACTGTCAATAAGAAAGACAAAACCTAAAAGCCTCCTGAATAATGCCCTAAAGCAAGAAGATACTGTGAAATCCTAATGTTTGGTGACAAATATTTCACACAACTAAATCTGAGCCTGAGTTTGGAATAAAGGCACTGGGTTTAGTTCATTTAAATCTTGTGCTTAATTCCTTTATTTTAATGTGTGAGAGAAAAAAACTGTCAGGAAATACTTCAAAGGTGGAATTAGTAATTGCAATCATGTTTACCTAAAATTTTCTCTCCAAGACTTTTGGACTTTTTACTTCATTAAACTGTGATTGTTTGGCCAAATATTTTCCACATATTCACCTCAGGCTGTTTTATGTGGGGTTTTTTGTTGAAACTTTCCCGTTTTCCTAACCAAGATAAGAGGAAAAAAAACCCAACACAACATCTAGATGTTTTGCAGAGAACCACTTTCAAGAAAGCCATACTTGAGAGAATGGATTTAAATTAGAACAGATCAAGGGCTGCCTCTTGCCTTGCTGTTGAGAGTTTGCCCAGAATTAGCTAACCTACAAACTTGCTGAGGGGTTAGAGTCTGCCCTATGCTCTGACAACACAACAAGAAATACATGTGTGAAGGCTTCAGATATTCAACAGGTCCTGAGCATGTCATGAGCACTGTCCTGATATGGGTAGCAGGGCCTCAAGAGCCTCCAACCTGACACTGCAGGAGGGACTAAAAGCCCTTTGTCCTGATCCAGTGGTTGCTCAGGAGCTTGCATGCAGCTGTGGGCTGCTGTGGTGCTGGGTGTTGGAGGAGAGACATGACAAGGTCTTACTTTGCTCCAGCAGCCCCCAGGCAGAGGCCTGCCAGGAGGACAGGTGAGTGCTTCTCAGCAAAGCCTTTTGGAGCTCAGCCCTCAATGTGCAGAGCTGTAGTGGATGGTTTTACACAGAAAGCTAAATGACAAAGCCAAGCAGTTTGGAAGAGTAGAACTTCTCAAGTGAGGCATGCACAGTGGACAGCGATTTTTGAAGTAAGTCTCCTGGTGAAGCAGCACCCCAAGTAAAGCAAAAAAAGTAAAAGCACTCCAGGTAAAAGTAAAAGATGCTGGAGAGGACTATTCACCAGGGACTGTAGCGATAGGACAAGGGGTGATGTGTTTAAACTTAAACAGGGGAAGTTCAGGTTACATATAAGGAAGAAGTTCTTCCCTGTGAGGGTGGTGAGGCACTGGAACAGGTTGCCCAGAGAACAGGTAAATGCCCCATCCCTGGCAGTGTTCAAGGCCAGGCTGGATGAAGCTCGGAGCAACCTGGTCTAGTGGAAGGTGTATCTGCCCGTGGCAGGGGGTTGGAACTGGGTGAGCTTTAAGGTCCTTTCCAGCCCAAACCAGTCTGGGATTCTATGATTCTGAGACGTTGCAACATCTGTGCATTAGTCTGCAAGAGGCAAATTCTGTTTGTGTTCACTTACATGTTCACAGGCATTTATGTTACAGCCTATGTAGTTTAGCTATGAGGCTTACATTCATTTTCACACATATAATGTATGAGTAACAATAAATGTATACATATGCATACACTAAAGATGAAATTTATATTTACATTTGAAAATACGTTAGAGCTGGGGTCATTCTTTGCACATTTCAGGATTAACCTCAATACAAATGCAATATGTTGCTGCAAGTTTCCAGTTACAGCAAGGACTTGCCCATACTGCTCTCCACAGAAGCTCTGGCTCTTAGAATACATCAGATGTAGTGTTAGGAAGGTCAGCAAGGGTACAGATGCAGGGGTATCGGTGGGTAAGATTGCATCCTACAGTGTCTCCCTGAATTCACAAGTAATTGTTCACTCAATAAACTGCAGCTAAAATTCTACTACTAATGTAGTATTTTAAAGCTACATTAATGTCTCAGACTACCAACATTTAGATTCCATGAAATGTTATTTACTAACTGTTTCATGGGTAGCTCACTGATACCGATATCCAGCCAGCCAATTCCAGTGAAGCCAGTGAGAGTCTGACCAGATTAAGGAGTGAAATTTAAGTTCTGTGATACAAATTCTTTAGTTTTGAGACAGAACAGGTTTTGAAATTATATTAAATTGCATATGTCATTTCTGTATGAAGAAGCTCATCATAAGACAATCTCCATTTTAGCAGATACTGTCTTCTGGCAAAGATAACTTAAGAGTTCCTAACACTGATCAATTGAAGGTGAAAATTAACCGGTTTAATTCTGAAATTACTACAGAAAAGCAGAGACACACCAATCTGCGCTAATAAACTGCTTACAGAAGTAGTACATTAATGCAGTTAACTCCACCCCCCACCCCCCCTTTTTTTTTCCTGTGCTTAAATGTTTTCCTTAAATATAGCTTTAAAGATTTCTACTTTGTTAGAGAATGAAAGCTCCTGGTGGTAACATCTCTGGAGATGGGACAGTGATTAACAGTCACATCTTGTTCCTGCCAAACTGGTAGGGCTTCAGACAACTGGGGAGAAGAGGAATGGCTCTGCGGAGGGCATGGAGGACTTAATTTCACAGAAATACAGCAGCAACACCTACAAGCACTCCCATCACCCCACTCTAGCTCCAGTGTGTTTCTCCCATACTCCCACAGCACACCCCAACGCCCTTGTGCTCTTCCTCTGGTTTCATGAATTCCTTTCTGCTTAGTGGCACAGCTTGGACAGGATGGACAGAGACCATCCTCACCCAAAGCAGTGTATCGTTCATTGGCCAGAGAGCTCTCATGGGAGGTAGGACATGAGCCTTGAGTCCCCTGAGGCAGAGGAAGAAACTGAACCCTGACCTCCTCTATACAGAGATCAACGGTCATGGGCCCCCTGCATGTCCCATGTCATGGAATTCCCAGGGCTGTGTGGCTTTGGTTGTCCAGCCTCCCGCTAACCCAATCCTTCCAAACAGTCCCTTTGCATTCAGTGTCACAATTCTGGCTCCCTTCTGGCCACTGAGAGCTGACATTCCTGGTGTCCCTTCTGAGTTTCTGTATGCTAGAAAATAAAATGCAGTAACAAGCCTCCTTGGTGTCCTGCTTGTGTACTCCTACTGGCAGAAAAAGAAGGGAGAGAAACAGGCATTCATCTTTGAATTGCCTTGTTTTAAATGCAGACTTTTTTGTCCTTCCACAGATCCAATTGCCTCGTTCCCATCTTGGTCATCTTTGCTAGTGGAAATACCATTTTCTTGTCAAAGAGAGGATCGCCTTCATTGAATGTTTCTCGTGTGAGCAGTGGTACACTGAGAAAGACAACCACCCAAAGCTGGCATCCTCACCTGATAATACTGTTCACCATTTCATTTAATGAGTGCCTGGGTCATGGGCCATCATTAACTCAAACTGGTTTCCCAGTCCATAGTTTAGTTCTCTCTGCTGTTTACAAGTGGAGTTTGGGGCTCCCACTGCAGCTCCCTCCTGAAACCCTCTTCACCACCGCCTGTGATGTAGCAGGGAGGCTCTTCTGTGCCTGGATGGTAGCAGTGGTCACCACTCCTCCTCTAGAGACTTCGCTGTGTTATGTGTTACAACATGAGATCCCTGCTGTTAGAGAGCAAAGGAGGGCAAACTCCTCTTTTCTGAGTTTTTGTGTTTTTTTGAAACAGGCTTTGAGCTGCCCAGGGCTGCCAGGAGTAATGTAGTTGTACTGTGCAGAAGCACAGGATTTTAGGTCAGTGAAGATTTTTAAATAACAACTGTCTCTAGATACAGTGTCTCTAGAATAGAAGCACTTCTGAGGTTAGTAGTGGATCCTGATTATCACATTTTACATGTAGGTGCCCAAATTTCCCTTTGGGGTTCCTAAATCCTTTTCTGCATCTCACCCACAATCTCCTACATCTCCAAACATAGAAGATAATGCCTTCTCTCCTTCTTTTCATGCTTGCCTCATTTATTTAGATTGCAGAATCTCTGGGGCAGAGATAACTCTGAATAGTATTAACATATTCAGTGTATAGGCCTGCAAACAGAAGGGATTTTTTTTGTCTCCTTGGGTTTTCTAAATGTGATTTCTAAAACATTTCACATGATAGAACCGTTTCAGTGTATGCATATGAAGGAGAAGAATGACAGCAGGAGTATTTAAGGGTTCTCTGGCTACGTATAAATATGGAAAGGGAACAGGCTAGGAGAGCCCCTGAAGCACTGGAACATAGCTACCCCTCCTGGTATACCTTCAGCATGCTCCTGGATATGGTTTCGGTGGACAGGACAAGGGCGAATGGCTTTAAGCTGATAGAGGGGAGAATGAAATTAGACATTAGGCGGAAGCTCTTCCCTGTGAGGGTGCTGAGGCGCTGGCACAGGTTGCCCAGAGAAGCTGTGGCTGCCCCATCCCTGGCAGTGTTCAAGGCCAGGTTGGACACAGGGGCTTGGAGCAACCTGGAAGGTGTCCCTGCCCGTGGCAGGGGGTTGGAACTGGATGAGCTTTAAGGTCCTTTCCAACACAAACCAGTTGGGGGTTCTATGATCTTACCAAAATCTGAAAGAGGGCACTCAGCACCTGGTAGGATGACATTAGCTATTTACAGCTCCACTGCCTCCTTTTGGCCCTTTGTCCATCAGGCCAAGAAAAATACAAAACTGAACCACCTCACTAAAATGAATGGGAGTTGTAGATGCTGTGCACATCTCAGGATCAGATCTGCTTTCATTCACACTACTTTCCCCTCAATTAAGCTTAAATATGAATCTCAGTTGTGCAGAGGACAGCTGGACTGAGCTCAGAGGGCCCAGCAGAAGTCTGTCTGGCCAGGCCAGGCTGTGCCTGAAAGACTTCAGGGCATGTGAGCTCTGCCTTTCACAGAATAGCTCTGTATTCTGAGTATGACTCTTCCAGACTCAGGTGATTTCAGCCAAGACTTCTTGCGGACCCAGATGTGTTTGCTCAGGAGGCAGAGTTTGTAGGTGCTTACAAGGAACGTATGGCCATGATAAAGGAAGTGATGAGAGGAAAGAAAAAGCAGAAAGGGCTTTTAAAGCCAGATGCAGTAGGAAAGAATTTTATAAGAATCTAGATACATAATAGGGAAGAACTGGGGAAGAATAACCATCCAAAGACATTCCATTATGCGGACCTTTCACAACCAGATAGTGATCAAGCATTTTGCAGAGAACATTCCTGCACTGGCATGAATGTGCCTAGATGACCTCAGAAGCCTTTTGCTTCTTTAATTGCAATGACTCTGTAACAATAAAAAAGGCAACAATGTTGTGCATGATAAAAGGAGCATTTGCAACTAAAAAAAAGAGTACTTCCATGTTAAGAACTGGTTGGTTATCCAACCACAGTAAATATTTACAACCGCATCACAGTGAGAAAGAGCAAAGAAGACAGCAACT
>NW_009940485.1:0-49446 GCF_000696875.1 Nestor notabilis | reverse complement strand
GAAAGAGAAATAGAAGTAAGGTTTCAAAGGCAGTTTTCCACTGTGTGTGAGCTTGCAAGTAGGACAAGACAGGGATGGTATCATCATCCATTAACATTACCAGGCACTAACGAACTGCATTGCAAACTTGGTACTGAAATTCATGCCTAGTCATCAAGAGAGAAAATGCTTGAAATTATTTTAATTGCCTTTTAAATCCAGTGGCTATTAATTCAGTGAATAGGCTCTATTTACTAGAACTGCTTAAAACATTGGGCTCAAGTTCTAAATACTAACCAACTGTTTCCATTTCTAGCAAGAAAATCATTATTATTATCAAGCAGCTCTGAACTGTACAGTGAAAGCTTAATATTTTTTCCAGAAAAAAAAGGTTTACTGTATTTATATAAAAAAAAAATATGATGATTTAAGTGTCAGCAAGATGTGTGCTTAGAGCTTGGATGTCAGCTCCAAGCACTGCAGGAAATGCGGATTCATACTATCGTCCACTGCATTCAGCCCATTGATCTGCATTTCCACTTCCAGTGAATGCCACAGGGTGAGTTCCCATGCAGATTTTCCTCATATGGCTTCAGGAGTTTTTCAATTCATTACTATTCATTCTGCAACTGTAATTGTAAAATCAAATGCAGGTCAAGAGACAGTACTGTGTAAAGCAAAGGAGACCCTTTTCTTTCCCCTAAATCTAACAGTTGCATTTAGCATCTAATTTCAAAAGCTGTGGAGATACGCTTTTGACTTCTTAAAAATGCCTCAGAAAGGGGTTTTTTTTTGGGTTTGGGTTCTTTCCCCTTTCTGAATCTTTCTGAAAACTCTGCTTTTGCTCTGTGCATGTGTCTGGTCATTCCTTTGACGTATGAAGACCATGACTATGAACTCAAGCAGCTTAAGCAGCTGTTTAAAGTTAAGCATAAGGCTATGAATATTTATGCTGAAGTACTATTTCACAGCATAATGAAATCAAAGTCCTCCAAACTCAGTAGAAGGCAACTGCTTCAATTCCAGTTTTGCTGCAAATATGAGCATTTTGTGATTTGGGAGACAACTGAAGTTTGAAAAAGCACATTTTCTTTCAGCTTTGTTGGATGAAATGGTTTTCCAGCCACATCTCATATATTTAAAGCAGACAAATTCCTAAGTTCAGGATTCCCTTAGCTCCAAATATAAAATTGCAGTGTAGTGAGGGAAACCTGCAGCAGTGGCTGTGTCAGAGCTTGTTCCTGACCTGAGTGAAGACAGTAAGAACTTCCATAGTATTCTTTGTTTCTTTTCAGTTTGCTGGCCGCTTTGTAGAATGACCACCCAGATCCCAGCCTTTCCTTCCTCTGCACTCTCAGCTTTCCATTCCTCCTGTGAAAGCTTTGCTTTTCATTATTGTTCTCATTACACTTCTCTAGCTGTGTAGGTGATTCAGCAATGCTTTTAGATCTACCTGAAGCTGCTGCCAAGCAGAAGGTGTTATTTTGGCACTTTGTGTGATAGCTCACTTTTCCCTGATCCGCTTTTCTACAAGGGGCTAACAAGGGGAATCCAGCAAACAATTCTGAAGAGGAAATCGTTCAACCACGATGTTTGCCAGCTTCAATAGCCACCTGATAAACAGTGCTGTCATATTCTAATAGGATACAACAACATTTCTACATAGCAGCCATTAGTTAGAAAATCATTCATTAATGCCTCATACTAGCAGCTAACAGGCAAATCCAAGTTTTCTGTTTGTAATCAATGCATGCAATAAATGTAAATAATAATCATGTAATTTTGATTTAGCCATGGATGCCACTTAAGTAAAGAATAGACATTCCTCTATCTATTTATCTGAAAGTGAGGAAAAGGTGTCTTGCCTAAGATTAGGCACAAGATGTAAGAAAAAACTGAGGCAGCAGAAGCCTCTGGTCCTGTACTTCTTGTCTTTCTGTTAGAAATCAGTGGGAAAGACCTGGCCATCTGACAAAGGTCAGAAAGGTGAGCATTTGCCTACCATTTGGAGGAGAGTTTGTTTGCTTTTGTAACCATAACTGGCCTCAGGAATGTTCTTTCTTGCAAATATTCTGTTCTCTGGCTTGTTTATGTCCTTGAAAATTTGACCCAAACCTTTTGATTTCAATGAGAAATACCAGTTTTACAGTGGGTTTATAATGCAAGATTTAGGAAAAATGGACCACGGTTATGTCAGGCAAGGAGGCAGTAATGGCAGAGGTGTAGCAGAGGTAGATTGATCACCTATTCAAAAATCTGGGATATCAGAATACTCCAGGAAAAAAATCTATACTGCAAATAAGCTCAGTAAACACTTTCCCAGTGGTCAGCAGATGAAGTAAAGGGACTGCTTGAAGCTGAATGTCAACAAAATCAGATTGTCCACTAACACAGCAATGTGGTAGATGTTGCTTGACAGTGACAGAAGATCATCTCTGGTGGCATCACTTCATTTGGAACAAGTCACATTTGAGGGGGAAAAAAAAATTCAGGGAAATGTAAGAGAGAACAACCTCCTTTAGGTCAGATCGACATTGCTGTCCTACTTGTGAGAAAACATTCCCAGACAGGAATGGACTTCCTAGTCATAGGAGGGTTGATAGTCAAAATAAACAGTGAGAAGAAACTGGGGGTAATGGGCAACCATGAGTGCTCTTTTCTGTCCTGCAGAAAGTTTTTCATTTTTCTCCAATCATTTTATACACAAAAAAATGTATAAAAAGACTTTTGGCATTAGCTTCACTAATGCATCCAGGATCTTTCATGGAATACAAACACAAATTTAGAAGGCTGCTTTGCTAGCTGGCTTCAAAGGTTAGCATTAGCCTTAGCCTGATGTGAAAGGTTTGAGAAAATTGTTCTCAAGACCACAGAATGATTTATCATAGTCAGAGGGAAAAATATTTCAGCTAACATCATATTTTGAAACAGTACTTTGATTTTATCAAGACTCACATACTGTAACATGTAAAAGGTACCCAGTGTCTCAGGGGCTAGAATGACTTAAAAGCAGGTGCTGCCCTCTGTTAACAATGTAAGTGGAAATTAGACTTGGGGGGAGTACATGTGAAAGGGACAAACACTCCATCCCCTAAGACTGTAGCCTGGAAGAAAAGAAGTCATTGACATTCCAGAGGAGGCCGAGTTAATCAGTAACACACCTGATTAGTGTCTCACAGCTTCACTCCACAACAAAGATCCTTTCTCCCACTGTTCACATCCCTTCGACTGGCCGCTGAGCTTGAGAGGTCCTGCCTCTTGGCCTGAAATGTTCCTCTATAGCAGGGGACAACTGCTGCAACAAAGAAGTGAAGTTCTGGAAATCGCTGATCCTGCAGCAGCTTGCTGTGTCCACATGGGTACATCTTACTGTCAGAGATAAATAGCCACTGAAATCACCTTCTTTTGTGCAAATTCAGTGTTGCCTCAGCCTCCTTTGCAAGTTGTATGTTCCCTCCCACTTTTGGCAAAGTTTAAACAGTTGCTCAGGTGTGTGACCTGAGTCTAGGGCATTTTCAAACACCTTGGCCTCAGCAAGTCATTCAAGACCTTCTTATGACTCAAGAAAATGGCAATTTATGCTTCTCTCTGGAAAAGCTTCTAATTGACATCCAGTTTTTCTCTTCCACCCCCTACCTCACAAGCTCTCCCTGAAACCTGCATGAAAGTGTTAACCAAAGTATTGAAATACATCGTGACTTGGGATTGCTCAGTAGGAACAACCCCTAGATCTGAAAGGAATTTCCTCTTTCCTAAGGGCTCCTGCAGTTTATATACGCCTGTGAGAAGAGGAATGAAAACTTCCCTCTCCCACATCCCAAATGATGATGAATGTTTTGTTTGTGCACAGGGAGGGCTGCTTCAAAGTAACAAATACGTGAAGCAACTCCAAAATTCTCTCATAGTACCAACTTCCCTTGACCTGAGGTGAAAATGGAAGTACAGTTTCAGTGCTTGATTCTGCTTTGTGAAGGAGAAGAGAAGGCCAGAGTTTTGCAATTGTTGCCAAGTGCTTGCAGATCCAGAGACAAGGGACCTTCAGTTCTAGCTAGTTTTGGCTGGCTCTGTAACCTTTTTGCCTTTCCCAGGTACTTCCCAGCACCTTGTAGCTATTAGGCTAGTAAGGCAAAAAAAAAAAAAATAGAGTTTAAAGGACAACAATTTAATCCTTTCCAGCGCATGTATCTGTCTCATTAAAGCATTCTCCTGGAGCGGTGTAATGATACATCAAATGGAATCCATTTCAAGGTAAAATGAGTGCTGCTGATGGCTAACACACTGCTCCCGAGGCCTGGCTTAGGCCCCAGTCCTAGTGCAGCCTAGCACTGAAGTAGATTAAATATCAACTCGGGTCACGTTCTCATGGCCCAGGCACAAGTGCCAACATTCTTCCAATTATTCAAGGCCAAAGAAAGAGCAACCTGCCTGACAGAGCTGTGACACAGCTTGATTAGATTTAGCTTAGAAGCCTGCTGAAAAGGATACTGTGGTATTTAACTCAGATGGAGAAAGGAATGGCGTCTCTCTTTAAATGAACTGGGGGAGGAAAGGAAAAAAAAAGAGGCAGAATACATTTCTGTGATGAGGGACAGTATGTTTTACATTTAAAATGACAGTTTCTCCCTAATGCAGCTGGTGTGTTCCACATGTGTAAACTGGTTTAATTATGCAAGATGGCTTCATGTAGCCTTTATTTAAATATTAGCATTTTTCAAACATATTAGTTTTATTTAATAGATTGGATCACCTTGGGTAAAAAGGGCTGAAGCCGGCAAACAGGACAGAAAAGCATGGACAGACACTGGGGTTGAGTACATACTGACATTTCAACCTGAAACTGTAAGAGGAATTTGGATAGGAGAACACACAACTCCAAAGATCAAATAATCAAAGTGATTTGGCTGTGACTTTAAAGCCCAGGGAAAAAGGCAATGCGTGGTCAGTGATTCAGCCCCGAGTCTCACATCTAATCTAACCGGCCGGAATTCCAGGAGCGTAGTAAGTCAAGCATCGTACTGCGCTGCTGATTTCCCACTGACCGGCAGCCAGAAGAATGCTGCTGCTCCATCTCCTGACATTCCTCAGAGGCCTGCTGCCCAAGCATGAGGCAAAGCTCAAAAGCCTCTTTATTAGGGAAAACTGATACATTCTTCCATTGAAGATTAATCTAATTTTAAACAACAGAAAGAAGGAAAAGCGAATGTGAAAATTAGACAAGCCAGTTTTATATTCGAATTATAAAATACCTTTACTTCCACCAAAACATTACATTTGCCCACCACACTCCCCCATGTCTGTCAGGGAGAATTTGGGAAATGTTTTCCACCCTATTTTGTGAGGTATTACTGGATTCCAGTATCAGAGAATCCCAGACTGGTTTGGGTTGGAAGGGTCCTTAAAACTCATTCAGTTCCAACCCCCTGCCATGGGCAGGGACACCTTCCGCTGGACCACGTTGCTCCAAGCCCCATCCAGCCTGGCCTTGAGCACTGCCAGGGATTGGATTACTGTGTTCATTCTTGAGATTTGTGAAGGGCAGGATGATTTTTAGGTGCCAATTGCTGTTGAAGAAGCAGCAGAATAAATATGGACATTTCAATCAAGATACCAAGGGACTGCTTGTAATCACTTACACATATTCTTTGAGGAGGTACTGGTTGAGAAGGCGATAACTCATACACCAAGTAGACTACACAAAGTTTTACATAATTTCAAGATTTAGGACTCTCTACACACCTAATTTGCACCATTAGCTATATTGGATTTTCCCATACAGAAAGGGAACAGATTAATGTATTCCTATAAGATTGCAATTTAATGGGGAGCATGGAAATATCAATATCATCATTCTGGTTAAAGAAAAAAAAATAGATCCTATTGGGATCCAAAATTATTACACAAAGGCATAACGTACATGAAGGCTAGGTTGAAGAGGAAATATAACGATGTGTGTGTAAATTCGGACACCTACATTCCAGAATCCCGCTCAGTTAAATGCTGTCAGGAGAAAAGTATCTGTGTAAAAGGAAATTAATGACATTTTCAGTCAGATACTTTTTTAATCATACATGAATCTTCATAGCCAAAAGAATTAAGGTTTTGTGTTTAATATTCTTTCAAATATTGGGTTTATTTTGAAAATTTCAATTCTTCATCTCAAGGTTTTTCAAGACAAAACACTTTGGATTTTCATTTTGTAGGAAAGTTGCACTTGGATCTTCGGTTATATTTTATTTTAAAAAAGGCAAATCAAATGTTCCAAATGAGATGTCTCATTCAGTCTAAAATGCATTTCCTCCCCCATTTCTTGCTTGTAAGCTGGTTTTACTCCCCTCCAATTCCTTCCTCTCCCTCTTTCCCCACTTTTGGTTCTCTCAGAAAATGTATTTGCACAGCTGTACTCATAAAGCAGATATATTTAGATTTTACTACCATTATCTTGGCACAAAAATTCTATTAAAAGTAACTTTTTAGTTTTAGGTTATTCTAAACAGGTATTTAACCACCAGCAAAGGGGCAGAAATCATACCAAGTCCCTGGGTAATATATGTCAATGTACTCTCGTCTGAAGTTTCTTAGCATTTTTTCTGCTTCAGTACATAGTTTATCACCCTTTGACAACCCCATCCCCACATCAGCATATGGAATGGGCTGTTTGATGGTGAACTGTACTCTATCTTGCTGTGCCTAAAGGCTTCTATGTGCTTTCTGAAAATATTCTGAATTTCTTTTGCTTATTACTCTTTCTCCCTCTTTTTGACATCACAGTATTCCCTTCCTCCACAGGTTTTACCTTTTTCAGTTGGCTTTCACCATTAATTTAATTTGTGCTAAAATCTAATAAAGATTTTCTTTTTAATATAACACGATTGAGACAGTTCAAAATAGATGTCCTTGGACCTGGAATCAAAACCACCACAAAACACTCCTTTTAAGACCAGAGCCTAGAGGGACCTATTCTCCTTTTTTTGTCTGGAAATGGGCAAAGAAAGTTCATTCTCAGCATTCAGTATCAGTCACTTCATTTTGAGAGGGTTACTGTGACCTACATAGTTTTTAATCTCCTTTTTGCCTTTTCAGGCTTTTAAGGAGAAGCTAATTTTGGCCTTCTGACTACAGGAGGTTTTTAATGTGGGAGTCACGTGGAATGTGACACTAACTAAGTGTCCACTTGGGAGAAGTAAACACCTTGCACCTCAAGTGTGGCTCTTTGCACTGCCTGCTGCAGAAAGCAGATGGGCACCCATTTGTAAAACAGAGGTTTGTTTTCATGGAGGATGCCTCTGTGCCCCCCAAAGCTGAAGGGACTGTGAAGGGAGCAGCCTCAAGGAGACAATCCATTTTCTCAACTTCATTCAAGCAGAAAAGCCCATGAGTCTTGACATCCTGCCCCTGGCAAAATCAAATCCCCTCCCTGGCCAAGGCCACTGGACTAGTTTTTAACAAAAGAAACGTTTCTAAAATGTAGGAGTCAAAGAAAGAACAAACTATTCCTTCTGTCTCCTAGTACTGCTAGCACATGGCACCCTGAAGGAAATAAATCCAAATAAAACTTCATGTCACGCTAGGAAGTTGCACTAGTTATCAATTGCTTCAAAATCTCAGTTCATGTCCACAAGTAGATGAATTTACCTATTCATGTAAAACTGAATTAACCTCCAAAGGAAAGGCCAGTCCTACAACTCCTACAAACACAAATGATCCATTCTGACCGAATGGGATCATTCATCTGAAAATGGGTTACATAATCAAGGCCTTAATTTTTTCTGTGTATCATAATACATATTTCAACTTGTCAAACAAACTGGAAAAACCACAATGAAACCCTGAACATCCTGGGTGTAGAATCAGGTCTACAATCAATCAGATACTATGTGTAGTCCTGAAAGAAAAGTGCAGTTATTTCATGTCCACTCCTGCTCCTGGCAGTTGTATAGACAATTACTTCAGATAGATTTATTTTAACCTGTTGTTGTAGCATTTAGTCTGCTAAACTGTAGGACAGTGTAAGAACCCTGCCCTTAGATATGGAAGTAAGTTCCATACTGTTTTCCTTACACAATGATCACACAGATCACAAAGTTCATTAGAGGTCATTACAGTTCCCAATTATGAGTACTACTTAATACAGAGAATCATAGAATCCCAGACTGTCACAGAATCATGGAATGGTTTGAGTTGGAAGGAACCTTAAAGCTCACCCAGTTCCAACCCCCTGCCATGGGCAGGGACACCTTCCACTAGACCACGTTGCTCCAAGTCCCTGTGTCCAACCTGGCCTTGAACACTGCCAGGGATGGGGCAGCCACAGCTTCTCTGGGCAACCTGTGCCAGGGCCTCACGACCTGAACAGGTTGCCCAGAGAAGTTATAAATGCCCCATCAAGTGCAGATGTGCTATTTAAAGTGCCTATGTGATTTAGGAGCCTGGAGCTCACCAATTTGCAGTTAAAATTTTGTTTCCAAATTATTTAGGCATTTGCAAAATGTCCTCTTTTTAGTAGAAGTCATGACAGAATGCAAAACTTGACAGAGATGGAGACACTGACTTTCCACTGGTTTTGGGTGCTGCTTCAGTGTAGTCACACTGATACACCCATAACTATACTTGTGTAACACTCAGCTGAGCCATTTAGACAGTCTGAAGATGGCAAAGAACAGTTTTGCTTTCAGTTTTGAAACTCTTGTAAAAGATATTGGACTTGAGCACAGAGACATAACAGTCTCAAAGGCATCCAGGTCTGACAGGAGTCTTGGTAAGTCTTATCTAGCACCTAAACCCTCAATTTTCTTTCTGGTCTCTGAAGGGCTACCCAACTGCATAGGAAAGATGAGGCACCCAAGAGGCAGTTGGTTAGGATAGATAGAAACCTCATTCTCCCATTGATGTACAGTGTAACTCAGGCTTCTGTGAATCTATTCACAGTCTTCAGAGGGGGGAAAAAAATGGACCTGAAGTTCTGATTTGGAAGCAATTTTAGCAGAAATCTTAATTTTAAATTTTAAATCTAAACTTTCCCAAATGTCATGTTTACATACTATGACTGATTTAGACCCTTTCCTAGTTCTGGTAATTTCCTGAGGTTCTTAGGCAAACAAGAATCAGCAAAAAGGAAGATTAGACAAAGCAACTGAAACACCTACTGACAAGTAGTTGAAATCCTTGTAAAATAACAGCAGAAATGTTAGAAATCAAACCTCAGCTAACAGAAATTGTACAAGCTGCAGTGGAACAAGTTGTGACCAGTTCAGGACCCAAACTCATAGCTCCCGTTTGACCCCAAACCAACTGGTACAGCAGAGGAACAACCTCCACTCTAAGCCTGTTTCACCCACTGCATGTCCACTTCATTCCCATCTATCAGAAACCCAAGATGAGTGTTTTCAAGCTGGCTTTAAAATGAGCAAAAATTGGGGGGATAAAAGCCATCAGAAGGAAGAATACCGAGTTGTTGAACCTCAAGGGGTGGAAACTTGCCCACATGAACGCAGTATAGCAACAGTGTTGGGAAAGATCCTGTGGCATGGTTTGTTTCTTGGAAAGGCAGTGGTCGCTATGTCAGCTGATGACAGTCCTTTGAATCCTGACATTTGCCACAATACAGAGGAAAACAGAGTGGAATGTTTACAATAAAGAAAACGTTTATAAGAAACCTCAGATCAAGAGGACAACTGCTTCACTGCAGATATGCAGGCAAATGTCTTGAAGAGTGTCTGTGCTCCGCTGCTGTGTTCCTCCTGCTGACAATTACTGGGAGCTGTCCCAGTAATCATGGGCTGGATTTTAGGATTTTAACTTTAGAAAATCTGGCCACAAAATTCAGAGGGAGATGGTTGTGTTAGAGTTGAAAGTAACAGAGCTAATTGAACACTGTTTGCTTCTGAGTCTGTTCCAAAACCATAGTCACAGAATCACAGAATGGTCTGGGTTGGAAGGAACCTTAAAGCTCATCCAGTTCCAAACCCCTGCCATGGGCAGGGACACCTTCCACTAGACCAGGTTGCTCCGGCCCCGTCCAGTGTCCAACCTGGCCTTGAACACTGCCAGGGATGGGGCAGCCACAGCTTCTCTGGGCAACCTGTGCCAGTGCCTCAGCACCCTCACAGGGAAGAGCTTCTGCCTAATGTCTAATTTCATTCTTCCCTCTACAAGCTTAAAGCCTCACAGAAAAGAGCTTCTTCCTAATGCCTAATTTCATTTTCCCCTCTATCAGCTTAAAGCCATTCCCCCTTGCCCTGTCCAAACAGGTCCTTGCCAAAAGCCCCTCTCCAGGTTTCTTATTGGCCCCTTTAGGCACTGGAAAACTGCTATAAGGTAAAATAAGACATTTTATGAGCAATGTCTTGAAGTAGGTGAATTTAAATCTCTGTGATTTAAGTAAGAATTTTACAATATACATCTTCCGCCCCACTCCTTATCTAATCATACACAGAATTAAAGTCATGCTACAAATGAATCTCTGAAAGAGTAAACTGTATTATATTTACAATGGCAAAAAGTCAGTATATGAACAATAATAATAAACAAATAAGGTCCAGATCATGAGGATCTTACTTTTCTGATGAAAATTCATCATCAGGTCTATAAAGCAACTATATCAGATCAAGCTATAAAGCAACTAGATCACCAACTACAGCTGTTCATAGCCACTCTCCAAGGAAAAAGAAGTTGCCAGTCTGGATGGAAACTATCACAGTGACAGTTACATATCAATATAGGCCACACCGTCATACGCTTTCTTATCTTTTGGTAATGCTTTACCTGTGAGGACCATGATAAATTCAGTGCTATGAAATAAAGTACTACTGAATCAATATAAGGGGATCCAACTCTCCTGCAGTGCTGAGAATTGTGTAAAACATGGAATTTTTTAAAGAAATATCCCCACTCACACATGCTTCTCTCATTTCAGCTAATTGTGTGCTGTAGTTAGGGAAGGATATCCAGGAAAGTTGACATTATGTGCTTAAGAACTGAGGTCAATGGGAGTTAGCACCTGAGGCAGGTCTCTCCTCAGTCAGGACCTTGTCCACATTCCTGTTCCTCGGTGCAGAGTTTAAGGTCATGGCGTGCCACAGGCGTAGCTCCCTGATACCCACGCTGCCTTTGCTGTCCTACATGGTTTCAGAAGCACATTGCTTTGGACACTACAGACCTCCCTGCTATCAGAAACACAACGTTTAGGATGTGATTCCACATACCTATGTCTCCACAGCAAAGTAGGTCCCCAAGCCTGTGACACTTCAGCTATCTCAGTACCTTACTGAAGTTATGTCTTTACTGAAGACCCTGCTATAAACAGCATCACTGAAATGGGCTGGGTTAAGCATGTTCCTTTCCTCTTTGCTTCCAGGTTCTTTTTACTGTTGATCAAATCAAACTGTCATATCAAGAAACACTTCAGATCAATGTTGGTCCAGCATTGTCACCTGAAAGAAGCCCTCCTGTTCTTCCCCACCCACTCATTCCTACTCCTGAGCAGCATTTCTTCATCCTGGCACAAGCAAGTGCACAGCCTGGAGGTAAAACAGATTAAGAAATTTCCCTGGCTGCAAAGAAACCTAGCAGGAAAACAATGACAAGATTTTACCATTTTCAGCCAAATTGGTTCTTCAAATTGGTTCACTGTGTAGCAAATGAACCAGTTATGCTCTGCCAGAATAAGAGACAAAGTACTGCAGGGTGGGAACAGAAGACATGGCCCAGAGGACAAGACAGGACAACTCTTCAGCAGCAGCTGTCCTAGCTCATGCTTGTGATCCCTGAAATGCAGCCTCCATAGAAACATAGCATGGTTTGGGTTCAAAAGGACCTGAAGCTCATCCAGTTCCAATCCCCTGCCACAGGCAGGGACACTTTCCATTAGACCAGGTTGCTTCAAGCCCCATCCAACCTGGCCTTGAACACTGCCAGGGATGGGGCAGTCACAGCTTCTCTGGGCAACCTGTGCCAGCGTCTCGCTACCCTCAAAGGGAAGAGTTTCTTCCTTATATCTAATCTAAATCTTCCCTGTTTCAGTTTAAACCCACCACCACTTGTCCTGTCGCTACAGTCCCTAACGAGGAGTCCCTCTCCAGCATCCTTGTAGGCCCCCTTCAGATACTGGAAGGCTGCTCTGAGGTCTCCATGCAGCTTCTCTTCTCCAGGCTGAACAGCCCCAACTTTCTCAGCCTGTCTTCACATGGGAGGTGCTCCAGACCCCTGATCACCCTCGTGGCCTCCTCTGGACTTGCTCCAACAGCTCCATGTCCTTCTTATATTGAGGACACCAGAACCACACACAATACTCCAAGTGAGGTCTCACGAGAGCAGGGTAAACGGCCTTGTGAAACAGCTTTCAAAATGGTACTGGCTGTGTCCAGAGAAATGGTGTCTTTTTGAGGAGCTGAAAATAAAAATTATCCTTGTTGATTGGTTGTAGTAATTCAAACTTCCTTTTCTCCTTCTGCAGTTACTAGCTATACCCCCCAGGGCATTGCTGATGTTCCAAGGACTGAGGTTCCCCAGAACATGATACAAGTAATCTCCACTGCTGCTGCTGGTGGAAGAAGGGAGTACATATCAGATGAGGAAAGCTCTGCCAACCTAAACCAGCTTGGAGGTTTTCGGATGCAAAATTCTTTGGCATCAATTGTGTTTAGCCACACTTCTTTAGAAACAACTGCTGCCTTCTCCAGAGCTGCCTGCTTTTCTCTGTGGCTGGTGTAAGTGTCGAAGTTCCCCTCCAATCTTTACACTTCATTATCTTTCCCTTTGAAATATCTCATTAACCATTTCTTGTACCTGTGCTGCAGTATTTCAGTGCATTCACTGCCTGGCTTGCTGATACATACTTCAGAGCTGCTAAGCAGCAGTGGAATTCCCTAGAAGGGGGCTGATCTGGAGAAATGCCGAGAGTCATAGCAATGTCATAAAAGTAACGACAAAACCCAACAGGGTAGTATAGATGTTCAACACTATTTGGAATCAGATACTTAGTGTGTGAAGTGTGGCAAGTTTTGCAGCGTCCTGCACAGTCTAAAGCAACCCTGCAAACACTATAGTAATGCAATAAAATGCTTATTCTTATTAGCTGATGTAAGAGCATAGGGATCTCTGCCAAGAACTATGGACCTTACATGTGGCCCTTTGATAAATATCTTTGTATGTGCTTGGTATTAACAAAAGCATTACCATCTGTTTACCTTCCACTAATACACATCACGTTTTTGCACAAATCCTGGCTTGTATTGCATAAGCCTAAGCTAGGCACTGTATCCACCAGAATGGGTGACAAAGGTTCAAATCAAGCAGGCCGTGTTTCAGCACGTTATTCATAAAACTAGGTCATGGGATAAATGTACTGTTGGAACACAGCTTTATACTAATTTTCCCAGTAAGATGCATCATAAATATTAACTGTCCTGAACACACATACACAGGCTCATGGCCTTGGCTCCAGGCCCTTCACATGGAAGCTGCAGAATAAGTTCTGACTTAAGATAGGGAGAATGCGTGGAACTCTGCATTATCATCAATAAGTTCTTTGCTGCCTCGAGCTTCTCCAGCCAAACAGTAACATAGCCCTGCACCACGGAGCCTGCTCCTGCGACTCCTCATGATAGGCTATGTAGGGTTCAGGGTCGTCTGTCTTCATGTGCTGCCCCTTCAGCAGCTCTTAAACTTACACAAACCTGTGTCTCTTTCCCATCTTCAGTGCAGCTCTACTAATAACGTGGGCTCAAGAACACGCAGCTTTCCCTCCTCTCCCAAACACACTCTCACACACACTCTCCATTGTACTATTACCTCCCAGCAGTTTCCAGTTCACCTGTGATATCTGAAGCAGGTAAGGTCTGCTCACAGCACATCTCGTACACTGTGGGGATGTCCCGAAACAAATAGTGTAGCAATATCTAATTGTTTACAGCGGCAGCGCAAAGGAGATTAAGATTATTTCTGATCATGGGTATGCATCCTTCTTTCCATTCTCATGATATTTCCTGCCTGAGTGAAAGGAGGAAGAACCAGAAATCCACTGAGAATGTCTGTCTCTACATTTTTTTCAGTCCCAAGAAGTATAGCCAATAATAACAGTATTCAGAGTGCTTTTCCCTGATAATTTTCAATGTGCCTCACAAAGAGGGATAAGAATAATGATCCTTATTTTATAGACTATAACACAACCAACAAAAGAGCCAAGAATGGAACCCAGATAGCTTGCCCTTTCCTCTGGGCTTTGCTATTGTTGAAGGATTAGGACTCACATTCAGGATAACACCTCGACCACATGCTTGACTTCAAGCATTTGCTTAAGTCGCATTGATTTAAGCACATGCTTAAAATTAGGCATATTCTTAAATATGTTCCCTAACCAGGGCTTAACTAACCATCCAGTCTTCTGGGTGCATACTCAGATAAGACTAGACTTTATTTAAACTTCGGAAGAGAAGGAAGAACAGACTGAGGGATGCTATTTTGCCCTGAAGTCATCCTGGTAGAGGTTCCCATATTGCCATTAAAAACTATATAATGTTCTCAGTTATTGCCAACAAAGTGAGCAAAGTTAATGAATCTCACCAGAAGGGAAAAACAAAACAAAACCAACAATGATGCCAAATGTCACCCAAATTAACTGAACTTTCAAAATCACCAACATTTCCCAATGTTGCTTTCCCAGATTTCCCTGTAAGCATTACAAAACCTTGCAGCTGAAACTAGAGCGGCAGCAAAGGAAACCTCAGCACATGGCCAAGTCCCACCTGCTAATACTGCTGTGACTCAGGGAAACCTGCTTAGTCCAACAGCAATCACTATTATCCCCACAGGAACAAGGTTTACCTACTCTTAAGTATATTACAAATTCTTTATGTTTACCTACACTGAATAATACTCCTTATGGATTACTACAGACTAGTGATCTTCATCAGGGACTGTAGTGGTAGAACAAGGGTAATAGGTTCAAACTGAAACACGGAAGATTTAGGTTAGATGTAAGAAAGAAGTTCTTCCCTGTGAGGGTGCTGAGGCGCTGGCACAGGGTGCCCAGAGAAGCTGTGGCTGCCCCATCCCTGGCAGTGTTCAAGGCCAGGCTGGACACAGGGGCTTGGAGCAACCTGGTCTAGTGTGAAAGGTGTCCCTGCCCATGGCAGGGGCTGGAACTGGATGAGCTTTAAGGTCCTTTCCAACCCAAACTGGTCTGTGATTCTATGATTCTTTTTGCCTAATTTTGCTCTAGACTTTTCTTACTTTTTATCAATCCAACAGCCAGACATTTCTACATCTAGTACTTACTAGACTGTTACCGAGGATGGGTGAAACTCATGGACTTTAATCTCTGAATTTGAAACTTTCAAACTATTTCACAAAACAAAATATCTCCCCCTCAATTTACCTCCCTGGAATTTTTAGTTTGGGGCAGTCCAGTTTAAGAAAGGACAAGAGGAAATGGCCTCAAGCTGCACCGGGGGAGGTTGAGACTGGAGATTAGGAACAATTTCTTCCCCAAAGGGTGTTCAGGCATTGGAACAGGCTGCCCAGGGCAGTGGTGGAGTCACCGTCCCTGGAAGTGTTCACAGACTGTGTAGACGAGGCCCTTAGTGCCATGGTTTAGTGGTGGCCTTGGCAGTGCTGGGGAATGGTTGGACTTGATGATCTTAAAGGTCTTTTCCAATCTGGTTGATTCTATGATTCTAAAGAGAAGACTCCAACCAAGCCTATGCTTTATACACTACTCAGCTGCAAGGAAATTATGTTTTGCAACAAACACATTTCAAATGTGTGCCCAAGCCTTTGTTGAGGAACATATTTCAAATTCCCATTGAGATTACAGAGGGAAACCTGGGGCAAGGTAACTTGCCATCTCACCCACTTCCTTCCTATTAGCCACCTTACTCCATTTATTGGTTTCCATTCTTTCTCCAAGAAAGGAACTAAGGGATCTTTTTTTCTCAGCTTAGCAGTCCAGATCTACTGGAGTTGCAATTTAATACACCCAAAACAAGACAGAGTTAGGGCCTAATTATTGAAACATGGCCTTCTGAGTAAGCTGATATCTGATGGCATAGCAGAGGTATTGCATATAATATGTCTATACCTGATATGATATATAACTATGACTATCTTGTCAGAGATATTAATAATAAATACAAAGAAAACAGTCAAACCTAAATTAGACACAGATGCCATCCCACTGGCACCATACAAGCAAAGGTCGGGAGACTCTCCATCCTTCGAGTTTTCTCATTGTCCACCATCAATTCCATTACATTTTCTGACTTATGTGAGGTTATTCTATATTTTTTAGATAACACTTTCTCTGGGCTCTTTATATTCCATATACCATGCTCTATAAAGATCACCCTTGAAGTTCAAACACTCTGGCAGGATATTACTGGAGAAGAAGAGTGAGACCAAGCCAAATTTATTTTGAAAAGTTCATTTGGCTCTTAAATGACCACAAAGTAACAAAGGGTTAAATCTCCTTCCTCATTCAGGAGACCTACAAATGGTGCAAAGGGAGAGAAATTCAATTTATTAGCTGCAGAACAAGCGGTAAGTTAGTGTGCTGCATTAAGAGTAGATTAAGAATCTCAAAGCTCATTCTTTTGCTTGGTGAAAACATCTGTTGCAGCTAATATGTATGACTTGATTACCATGACAGGTTTTACAAATACTCCTAGTGTGAACAGAGAAAATACCTGTCTCAAAAGTATCTCTATTGCAATAATGTAATCAGCAAGTTTGATGTAATGTGACTACATAATGACGCCTGTGATGGTTTTGCCCCATAACTTGAAGCTGCTCCTTTTGTTCACACTTGTTTGCATATAGACATACATAGTGTGAAGTGAGATATCATGAAAGAGCATATACATAGGGCACCTAAATGAGTATCGAGTCATTTCCTTTCACTACTAGGTGAGAAAAATCCTAATTATCAAGACTTCAGCTCAGCCAGTCCATATGCCTGTGCATCCTTTTAAGCTTTTGAGTAGTGCAGCTGAAAACAAAGGAAATATTTCTGATTTGAAAGTTAGGAGCACATTTAAGACTTTTGTTGCCTTTGTAAAGAAGTGTTATTGAAAAATGTTTGGTCAATAGGAAACTCAGAACAGTATAGTCCTACTGAGTACGTGTGTGGGAATATATTAGCACATGGTGAAAAATGACAGAAAATTTTTAGCCATATCCACAGTTTGAGAAATTCCAATCCCTCTAATAGAACCATGCTGATTTCTAGCAATTAAAGATCTGGCCCTTTATTTTCTTTTTGATATATTTTACCCTAACACATATACAATACTTACCCAAAGGTAAAAGTGGCTTCAAAGCATTTTTAGGGGAACATTAAAGAAAAGGAAGTTGTAACACTGACTGCCATTATTTTATCTAGGACTTTACTGCAATTAAAAAGAATATAAAGTGTTGCTGCTACCCTGGACACATACTTTTACATTTTTAGCCTTGGAAAAACACAGACTCTGAGTCCTTGTGTCAGAGTAAGGGCCTCCGCACATTGTCCCTGCATTATGCTTTTTGATCCTGTTAAAAAATGTTACCCTGTGCAGCTCCATGCATCAAAGGAACGCTTGTACACACTGGGATCTGTTTCAGCCCTTAGGCAATGAGACCAAAAGACCCTTCTCATAAATTCTAATTCAAAAGTTTTTAGTTATCAAGAGGAAGTTTCCAATTGCTCTCTCACATGTGGGAAAATATGTAAGCTACTGAGAGGACCTTTTGTCTGTGACTTTAATGGGGGCAATTTGCAAGGGGGAGTGCAAAGGTTCTAATATGCAGTGTGCACAGACAGTAAGCAGGCACATACTTGGTATTTAATGAAGTTCCATGAATCATTAGCCGTACAATAACCATAGGGTTCTATAAATCACCTGCAAAGATTTTTAGGCCAATAAGCTTAGCAGCACAGTGGCAGAGCGGAGCACCTTGAGGAGGCCGGGAAGCAGGAGGAGGAAGGAAAAGAGAAAGATAAAAGGGGGGTACATGATGCGTTATCTCAGAGCTGGCCTGACAATCCAAAATTCAATCCTGTTGTTTTAACTTGTTGGCTTTACAGGAAAACAAGGCAATAAAACAAAATTCGTCCTAATAAAAACCACTGGGATTTACAAGAGGAAAATGTATCTGGAAGATCACATGTATTTTAGACATTGAAACTGGAAAACGTGTGTGAGGGAACACCAGATTTTCTTTCTTTTTTTTCTTTTTTTTTTTCTTTTTCTTTGTTAATTCACCCTGCTGATGAAATAGCTCTTCTGGTATTCCTTCCTTCAGAAACATCAAACCCTATCTGTACAAGCTACACAAAAGCTTGATTCTTTCCACTTAGCAAAAATACAAATGTTATTTGCAAGACAGACTCTCCTAGTGGTTTTCTTCTGCTGCAGTACATTCTAGTAACGTATAGCTCTGTACCTAAGCTGAAAAGATTGAATTTTTGCTGCAATTGTGCAGTAAACCGATTTCCTACTGTGTGTTTAAAAGGCAGAATGGCCACGATCCTCTCCTGAAACCAAGATCCATTTGAATGAGTTGGGAGGCCAGGAGCAGATGAAGTCCCTGATGAAAATGCTGAAGCAGAGCAGTGGCATCTCACTTCTTTCACACTCACATATATTCAGAGGTGCCACAGAGTAAGAAGTCTCCCAGGTTAATTTATTATTCTTTCTTTATATTTGTAGTCTCAGAAAGCATGGGAAAAGAGATCATACTAGGACTGGTAACTGGCAACGCCATGTATTAGGACAAGCAAAACAATATTAATATTTGGGGTTGGTACTGCATCTTGCTCACTTCAGACATCTTTAAAATTGGAAGCCAAAACTAACCAATTCACACCCAGTGGAAGGACATGAGGGATAATAATTTAACACTTTAACATCATTTTCCTTCGCCCTTCAGTGAACGGTGGAGCCTAAGGCAGTCAAACCCTACTCCTAACAGCAACATCCCCCTCCCCCAGCTAATAGGACAAATTAAAAATGAGGCCACACTGCACCTTTAGCTCAACTCCCACATTTAGTCTGCATTCTCCCTCACACTCCTATTTGGAGATTGGTTATAAAATGCAAAGGGCAGCAATCAGTTCCCAAGGTGACAGCCTGTCCTGCCTGCTTGCCTGCAGCACGCTGGTGGGTGAGATAAAAGGAGGTGGCAGCACTCTGTTAATGCGTTTACCTTTACATATCACTGCATGCTAGTATGTTCAAGAGTTTTCAGCTAATCCCTCAGGATCATTTGGCCACATCACAATAAAACCACCAGCCAGCACACTTGCCTGTCTCTGGCCGGGAGAGGCCCCAGTACTAAAACAGCAGGTAAAGAATCCAAATGAATTAGTGGAGCACTCGCCCGCCCATGCTGTGCTAGGATAGACTCAGAGCTTTCCATCCAATCCATCATGTCAGGTACCAGCATAGGGATAAACGGGGAACTTGGAAAGGAAACTGCGCGTAGGAAAGTTAAAAGACAGATACTGCCCTAACTATTGCAAGACATACTACAGGACATAAAAGAGCCTTTTCTTGTGCCTGTTCTCCACCCTGAAAGTGATAGGGCTAGCAATAAAATAACAAACCCACCAGCATGATTCCTAAGCTGAGATCAATGCATAAAGCTTGGTTTAGAAGAATAATTACTGAGTTTGAATCCACACAAGATATTCCAAGTGCTAATGTAAAAACAGCATAAGAACCCCCCCCAAACACTCATTATGATACAACTGCAATGAACAATTGCTCAGGTACTCAAAATGTTTACAGATTTGACACAATTTTCAATGGCTATAGTTCATCAACACAATTGCTACGTTTCCATTTTTAAAGTTTATATGATGAAAATAATGCCCATTTGAGTAAAGAAGGCTCTCTTCTTGGGCAGCTTTTAAAGCCAATATTCAAAGCTGAACTTTAACCTCAGGGGAATAACTATTTCATTGACTCTGGGGCAGTGGGAAGTGAAGGAAGGGCTGAAAGAAGGGGAAATATTTGAGAGGAATAACATCACACAACCTCAAGTTCCAGTATTTTCATCTGAATTTTGATGGCAAATGTATAGCGTTTTACCCAGTTCTAATTCTTCCCATAATTCACTCAGTCTTGTCTTGTGATAATCCCTTCTCCTTTCACTGCAAGAAGAAGCACTTAATCACTTAGTGCAGATAGATTGCTGGGAGGTTTAATTAAAATAACTTATTTTAAGTGATCTTAAACAAGAGGAAAATGTATTTATTGTTCTAACATTCAGAGTGGTATAGGATAGAGCGAAGGAATAACAACCTCTCTTGGTACTTGGGATCAGATTGCTTCTTTTATGAGCCATACGGTAGTGATTAGGGAGCTTAGGACCTCAAAGTCTGCAGACAGCACTGAAGTACATGCTCAGCATTTGTTTCTGTGTTTCTGATTCTGCTCCCCACCACCAATGCAGAAGACAGCAGCAAGTTGTGTGTGACAATGCTGATGACTGAAGTCATCAGTAGTGCAATGCCACTTCTTCGCAGGGAGCTTCCTCTTCCTACTCTTGAAGCCTATGTGTGCTGCATGAATGCTCATCGATGCCTTTCTAGACCCAAAGCCTGAAATAATACCCAGACATCCAAACAATTCCAGTTGCCAGGGGAATTCTGATCCATCTCCAAATGCTGCAACTGATCTCCACTGAAATTTCAATAACAAGCTAAGCTAAATGGCCAGATGAGAACTCCTCTCTGTTCCACGTTTGCAAACATTTGAATTCAGATCTCAACTCAAACTTGCTAACCCTGCTCGATCTCGAGTTCAGTTTTTCCACTTCTTGCACTGAATTATGCAAACAGATGCAAAAAGCAACCTGGATTTTCAGTTGTTATGCACGAGTTCATTCACATGCAGGTACAGAAGAGAAGAAGTGATTTTGCTGTTAAACCACAGAACAGCAGAATTCACAAGTCAAACTAGCAACAATGTCAAGAGGTACAAAGAAATAAGATCATTCCCCTTATACTCAGTTACTTACAGAAAAGAGGATTTTCCTCCAGATGAGATCTCCAACCTAAGAAACCATGCTTTCTTAACTTAAGTCCATTTACTGCAAGTATTTTAGCGCTAGGCTTTGGATGCTTAAGGGATGTGTTTGTGTTTGGAATGAATGAAGTAATATATGCAGCTTTCTCCTTGGGAGAACTTCAGCTGAGATGGTTGGATGAAATCTAGACCTCAAAGCAGCCCCTTGAAAAATCCCTGCTGCTATCACTGGGACTAGGATTTCACCTTGTTCACTCATCTGGATCCTTCAGTTACTGCCACTGCTGCTGTGATAATCCTTGCAGATGAGTGGGGTAACTCCACTTTGTAGCATTTAATAATGCAGCAACACAGTGGCTGAAACTAGATGCAGTGTCTGAGCCAGTTAAGCCTTAATTTAAACACTTAAACCCTGTGTATTTTGAGTGTGGGCCAAGTCTTGTTCAAGAGTCTGAAATTATATGACACAAGTAATGCTAAGATGTCAGCTCTAGCTAAGTGCTAGAATGAAGTGTAGCATGAAGAAAGCCCAGACTCGTCATAGAATCCCAGGCTGGTTTGGGTTGGAAGGGACCTTAAAGCTCATCCAGTTCCAACCTTCCACTTCCACCAGGTTGCTCCAAGCCCTGTCCAGCCTCGCCTTGAACACTGCCAGGGATGGGGCAGCCACAGCTTCTCACCACTCTCACAGGGAAGAACTTCTGCCTAAGAGCTCATCTCAGTCTCCCCTCTGGCAGGTTACAGCCATTGCCCCTTGTCCTGTCCCTACAGGCCCTTGTCCAAAGCCCCTCTCCAGGTTTCCTGTAGCCCCTTTAGGTGCTGGAGCTGCTCTAAGGTCTCCCCTTAAGGAGCCTTCTCTTCTCCAGGCTGAACCAGCCCAGCTCTCTCAGCCTGTCTCCAGAGCAGAGCTGCTCCAGCCCTCACAGCATCTCTGTGGCCTCCTCTGGACTCGCTCCAACAGCTCCATGTCCCTCTTGTGTTGTTGCCCCCTGAGATGGATGCAGGACTGCAGGTACTGCCCCTTTGCCCAAGCTCAGCCACATGCCTGCTTCAGACATCAGTCCCCAGGGCAGTATCCTGCAGTCAGCACTGGTCAAACAAGCCAGCAACGGGGCTGTGACACCATGTGGGGCAGGATCAGCAGGACATGTCAGGCTATGCAGATCCCACTGCCTGGGTGCCTGCACATTTGCACTGCATCCAGCCATGCTCCACCAGGATGTCTGTCTCCAGGCCTCTCCCACCCTTTCAACAGCACCAGGAGCCTACAGCACGTATCTCTGCCCAGATGGCAATTTGGTGCCATCTCAAGGAGACCTGAGCAGGGACAAAAAACTTTAAACAACCTCCTGAGCAGTTATTGCCATTTTTGTATTATTCCAAGATAAAAGGGGCACTTCAGACCTAGGAAGTTAAAGGTTTGTATTAAAAATCGACTGCCTGCCTTGGAAATTATGGAGCTTGACAGATGGAGGATGAAAGGCTGCAACAGAAGAAAAACATAGGCCACCACCCTTGACACCGCTGACCACCCTGTTGCTGACAGCTTCTTCCCACAGCCTCACTCTCTAAAGCGCTTCCCACTTTAAGGAAATGTATCAGAACACAGGAGTTTATCTGGCCTGACCTCTACCCCCAAAGTGAACCCTCCTTCATGTTAATTCTCTTCACAAAACCCACTGCATGTAAGGTCCCTGCAGTGCTTTAGCTTATTTGGTTCTCATTACTTGGTGCTGGTGGTTGTTGCTGTTATAGCAGATGAAGAAATTCTTGAAGCACATTAAATATGACGATCAGTTTGCTGCTTCAGATGGGTTTAAGGTGGAGAGCAAGCCACAGGCTGTTATTAGAGAAGCTTTAAGAAATAAAACAGAGCTTTATTTCTAAATGTTTCAAATTAAGGGAAAAGAACCAACTTCTGTGCTAGGAAGACTGACAGGATTCCTCCACTAGAAGCATATATTTCGGTTACCCATTTAGGTGGTACCTTTCCACATTTGTAGCTTAAATAGTTCAAAAGCAATTATTACAGGGCTTGATCCTCTGGCATAAATAACACAAATCAGAATCCGTCTATAATGGAGCTTTGGCTCCCTACAACAGTAGAGAAATAGGCTAATATGAGGGAAATACTATATTCACACAGACAGTAATATCTGGCATCATTTTTTTCCATCAGACCACAAGGCTGCTGAACTATTTAATCCATTTCCATTCTTTTGCTGAACAAAATAATGTTCTGAACAACACTCCAATACTTTTTACAAGGGAACTGAAGTGCACTGTAGTGTAATTTTAAATTCATCTAGCAGTTCTCCTGACAAGTGAGGCCACAGCACAACAAGAAAATTCATTCTTAAATATGAGTGAATCCTTATAAGACTACTTTTTTTTTTTGTTTCTCTTTTCCCCAGAGTTGAATTTCTGCAGATTATTTTCCTCTGTTGCTGATGCTTAGAAGATATACACAAATGTGGGAGTGGGGAACAGGAAGAACTGCAATAATAATTAAGATACCAGATTGTCACACAGGAAAAGCAAATGCCATTCCTGGCTTTGCTGTAGTTTTCTGTGTGACCTAGAGCTACTCCTCAAAGGGACTGGGAGCAGTAGCTGGCACTGGGAAGAAGCTGCAAGCAGGGTGACCTGCACAGCACCTGGGCTGAATTAAGCATCTCAATGTTCTACAAATAGCCAGGGAGCCACTGGCTAATGTGATGTGCTGGACAGGGTAGCATTGAAAACCCAACTTTTTGGTAGGGAGGGGTCTAGAAATACCAACCCAAGCTGCATTGAACAGATGTCAGATCAGGATGTTTGCCCAAACCCCTCTCCCATATATATACAGATACATTTCTTACTATCAAAACCCAAAACAAACAAAGCGTAAAGCAAGCAATAACAGAAAACAGAGCAGAGTTTACTCTCACAGTCCAGCTAGATGATACAGCTGAGCTAATCTAAAGCAACCCTGCTGCCAAAAGGGGACAGTTCTTCTCCCTCCTTACTTCACTTTTGCTCCAGTCCCCCTCGCCTCTGCTGTTAGCGTCAGCTCTAGAGCTCGTCTGACTGAACAGTGAGAGACTCAATTCACTAACTCAGTGGAAAACTGATCCATCAAAATACAGTTTTCCGCAAGATTAGAGAGTTAAATTGCCTCAGCATGTGGTCAGAGGAAAGCAGAACCTGCTTGAGATGAGGGCTGGAAAAAGGAAGGAGCACTTGGCTGTTGGAAAAGGTAATAGGATGTACAGGTTGTAAAACACAGATTTATCCCACCTTTAACTCAAGTTTGGTCAAACCCAGGCATATTGGAGCAATTCAAACCCATATATTGGAGCATGGCTCCTAGGCTTCTATTTTTACTGCTTTTTGCTCTATCTCCAGTGCCAACACATCACTGTCACTTTCCAAATTTCCTGTCCCAACCAAAGGAGAATTTGCTACATTGCACACAGGAACATGAGTGATTACAACTGCAGCAGACAGTAAGGAATGGGCACCAAGGGCAGCTATCACTGACACCATTTGCTCATTCCCTTCTCATGACACAACATGATGGTGCATATTTCTCACAGGATCTGATGAAGAAGCTGAAGAGCTCACATTCCCATCACAGATATTTTCAAAATCCTACCCTGAATCTCTCATAATCTGTTCTGGAGTGGAGGGATTACTTCTGCATTGATAAAATGTTGTTTCTTTTCCAGTCCTTGGTGTAGGGACTGGAACTTCAATCTTCCCTCCCTCTAAACACGTGCCAACACCAGGAGGCTACATACAACTGTTCTTTGAAATACATCTCCTGCTTCCCAGGTTAAAAATCAACTCACCGGGCTGTGGGTTGAAGGGAGGAGTTGATGCACAGAGATGTAGGCCTTTATAAGTCAGGCTGAAGGTGAATAAGGATTTTGAGAACCTAAATTTCCAGCTTAGGGAGGGAACAAAGCATTGGGATACCTGGGCTGCCCACCCTGTCTACTACAAAGCAACTACCACTTTGTTGTTCAACACAAGAGCAATCAGACTCCTTTTGTTTTCCAAAGTAATTATCGTCATTGTGATTTTACTCTATAGAAGGACATAGTGCTTAAGAAATGATGGTCTACACGTGCAAAAGGGAGGTTTTTCTTTAAAGAAGCTGCACAAAAAGTTATTGTTGTTAAGCACGACATGTCATTTGGACACGGGACCACCAGGGTGACGGGGCTGTTTTGCTTCTCCATTCATCCATTTTTAAATCCATTGCTTACTATAAAATGAACAGATGCTATTAACACTTCAGTGGATTTGTGCGGAAACTGTGATTCATTCCTAGCAGTAAGTTAATATAAACACATGAAATTGCCTTCAATCTGTTTTCCAAGCCCTAAGAGGGCTCACAGAGTAAAAAAAAAAGGTATTTCTGTAGAAGATTCTTCTGGTTGCATACCTGTAATAATCGTCTAATTTAAACATGGATGCCAGCTGCTTGTAGCTGAATACCTCATGTGCCTTTTGCTATGGGATGAGGGGCTATAAACATTGGACTGAGTCACAAAGATATTTACAGTGTTCTTTCTACATGTGAAGTAATTACACTGGGTAGGAATGGAGATGGAATCCTTCATTAACAGCATTATTATGCAACCTGGAGAAGGAAGGTATTTTTATACCTATATTCAGAGAAATAAACTGAAGCAGAAGTTTAGCCTAAGTTAGTGAAAGAGTGACAGAAATGACAAGAAATCTCTTGAATCCCAAACATCAGACAATTCTACAGGCAGCATTTTCTAAACTGTAAATAACATAGGAAAAAAACCCTAAAAAACATTTCAACTTCTCTAATCCTTTTAATGTCTAATTTTTGCTCTGTAAGGCATATTTAGAGGAGACAGGTGGCTTTACTTGTGGTCAAAGTCTGGGACATCCTGCCAAGTTTGGTTAATCCCAGCTCTGCAGTTTCCAGTATGGCCTTAGTCAAGTCACAGTATCACTCAGTCCCCTACCTTGGAAAATGAGCCTAATAACAGCATTTACTCTCCCTGTTACACTGTTTAGGTTATTCAGGTATTTTTCAGGGTAAGAAAACATCTAGCATATGGCAGTAAGCACAAAAGAGCCTCTAGGCTTTTCTGTGATACAGGTAACTATGCCTTAGAGTAAGCGTTCTGGGGTACTGCTAATTATTCTGCCACAGGATATTATCAAAAGTAGAGACATTTGGTAATGGCTGTGTCAAGAAATGCAGATGAATGAAAAGCAATTTTATCGGTGTATATATTCAACAAGATATTGTTTGAAGATGTCTTGCTGGGTCCAAACCCAAAAGATTCTAAACCAGCTGACAGCCCAGTGGCTGAGACATTCATCTGTAATGCTGGAAGACAACATGGGCAGACTTGAGCCTGGGTAACCCATCCCCTACATAACGGGTCCAACCAGCACCAGACCATTTTTCAGCATTTTGTTGTCTTTTTCAATGAAAAAATCCCAAACCTCTTGATTTTGGCTTGCTAAAGGACAGAATATTTCTTGCAGCTTTAAAACTTTGGCAGGATGGAAAAAACCCATCTCCTCACCTCTCTTAATTACAACTACAACTCTCTAACACAGTCCAAGCCTAAAATCCCTTGTGTTTATGCCTGGCCACTGGAAATATCACAGGTATGAAAAAATTTCATGAAATTATGTGATTCGGGGCATTTCCCAGACTTTTGCTCTTTTCTCTTAATTGTCAGGTTCTGTTCAAATACATGAAGTCTGTAGCTCTTTCCTTTGTGTGAATAGCTTTCTCAGTCCCTATACAACTTAATATTCTGTTGCCCTATTAAGCTAACCATGCAGAAAACGGTTTCTAGCCAAATAATAGGAATAGCAAACGTATGAACTCTATACCTCAAAGAGGTGTTAACTTCAAAGCCTTGTTATTTGGGACTTGGGGCCATTTAAATGCTGACATTATTAGGCAAGGAAGTCTAAGAAACAAGCACTCAGTGGGAGTCAAAGATCTTTTTAAAAAGCATTTTCTTTATGCTCATCACACCCCAATTCATTTAGGATGGGCTCCTGTTCTATGTCTCCACATTTCCTAATTAAGACTTCTTTCCTTGCCACAATGTTTAGGTTAGAAGGAATCTGAGGCTCTTCATGTACCCCCTTCATGATTGGCATATTTTTTTTCTTTCCCCTCTCCCATCTCCTTGGTTGTAATTACATTACAGTGGCTTATCTCTCCATCAAAGGATGGGTAAGTGGTCCCTTTATAAAACTGCTTGGAGCAGCTGTTGGCCAGTCAGGGAACACTGAGACCTGACCAGAGCTATGCTCTCCCCAAAGGGCTTATCTATATTGTGCTGCGTTGAATGCAATGTGAACCAGTGTAGACAAGAACAAATAGCATTCAGCACATGTCAGCTAAGTGCAGTTTTAGCCTGGCCTCATCAGTGTTTAATCATGATTAGCTGACATGCACAGTTTATTGTGGTCTCCACCAGCCAACATATTGTGACCAGTATTACGTCAATTACTTAGTTACTCTAAATGACGTTCAGACGTGATTAAATCCTGCCATTTGTATAACTTTGGAGAGACCCAGCAACACAAATTTGCTTCTTTGAGACCTAGGCAGCAAAGGCTCATATCTAGGTTTGAGCTTGATTCTTGTCACAGAACGATGCCAAATCTCCACACTATCTACTAACATAGTGACAGCAGGGCATGACTGTTACACATGTCAGTATCTCAGCCTAACTGTAAACTAGCTTTGAGTGCTGAAAGCAATGAGGTCAGAGCACCACAGGCTTCAGCTGTCGAATAAGCAAATATTTGCTCATGGTTTCGGCTAGGTAATATCATTTGTAGCTTACCCAAAGCCCAAGGTGTTGCAGCTTTCCTGCTACCAAGAGCAATGACACAGCTGACTGCAGCTTAGGTACGGCCTAGGAAAGAAGGTCCTAATTGAGGCACTGCCGTGAACTGTCTCAGTCTTGCTGGGAGAAAAAGTGGTGTTTACATTCTGAGTAGCAGGAAATAATACTCCTTTATTCCTTCACTTCTTGCATCACCAACATTTAAATAAGGTCTGCACAGAGGCGCAGAACGAGTGTTACATTTGTAGCAGTAGTTCCACACAGACTTCTTAACAGGTCTCATTGGAGATGCTTGTTCATGTGCACGAGCTCAGCTTCCTATTTTCCCCATTCAAGTACAATTCCAGCTTTGGTTCCAAAAGTAATACACTCTTGGCTGAACACTCCACTGACACTAATGTACACAAAACCTTTCTGTATACTTAGCATCTTTCTATAACTGAATATCCACATCCAAGTCATCAACAGTAACCTTTTTCTTTACTACTTTTCGTTTTTTCTAGTAATGTTCAGCATCAGGTGAATGACAGAAATAATAACACACGCACCTATCTGGCCTAAGTCACTTGCAGGGATTTCACAGAGGGACCCGTAGTAGGCAGTCACTAGCTTTTCAGCTGGAATCAGAAGCCCCATTCTATTTCTGCACCCTATAACAAATAGCCAATGTCTGTATTATCTGTAGGAGAAAGAATATGTCCTATGGGCCCTTCTGTATCTGCTGAGCTTGCATGTTCTGGGGTCGAAGGAAGACCACCCTTTCTAATGGTGCCCGCTCCTCCCAGTGCAAAGACATGTGCTTTGGGAACAAAAGGCATTATTCAGTGCCTGGAAGCAGAACACTGGCATCTATGTTTTATAGACTATTTGAAGCTTGAGATTTTTAGGGGTCAGCTGCCTCCCCAGCCCTTGTGTTCACTTTGCCTGCACCCCTTGGGCAGGACAGCCACAACAGGAATGGTATTTTTGAAACCTGGGGATCCTCAGGCTCCCAGAACTGACGCAGTTACTGTGTGCAGGAAAATTCTAACTCATGTACATCTGAGACCACATCTGTCGTGAAATATATTTACTGTAAGCACCCCAACCACACTGAGGCAATGTTTAAAAGCTACAACATTTTCAACCAAAACACCATGAATCAGTCATCTGCTCTTTACATTTTTTCCTTCCTAACACAGCAGATTGCTAAAATACTCATGCATACATTTTCTTTCATAGTCTTCCTCCCGGCCTGAGTCTGAGGAACAGGAAAGTGCAATATGCAAACCCAGAAATATTTGTTATATTAGGATGTCTGACTGGAGCTCCCCGTTGTGGTATCACTGGATGATTCCAGGCAAAGAGAAGCAAGCTGCTCACCAAAGTTAGAATCTGGCAGCAATTCTCCTTTTGCTTATTTTGGTATAAAGCAGGAATTTCTCCTCTTCAGTCAGTGGGGCTGTACCATGGAGGCAAATTAGAGGAGAGGCAACTCTTCTATGTGTAATAAACAGCAGTGAGAAAAGAGAACCCTGCGGGAGGTGAATATGAATTGGGTAATCTGAGAAAAATAAAATAGCCTACAGGAATAAAGAAATAAGACCAAAACTGACCTTACTTGGTCTAGGACTAACAGGTCTAAAGCCTGTTGAATTCAACAAAGAAATTCCGACTGCTTTCAACAGTCAAACTCTTCGATCACTGGGTAAGAAGCCTGAAGAGCCTTTCCTGCTCATGTGCTGAGCAACTTCCTCCTCCTCTCCCTCATTCTCCTCATTGCTTCTGCCCTGCCCATTGGTGGGCAGGATCCTGAGAACCTCTGCATGGACAAGGTGCCAGCTGCATCAATAGGTTTGAAAAGTAGACATTGGGAAAAGAGAAAGCCATGAGGCCAACTGGGAAATAGAGAATCATAAAGGACACAGCATCATCAACTTAACAATAAGAAGGTTTAGGGGGAAATAAACACAGGAAACAGAAAATGCAGTGGGCAGATCAATAGCAGTCATTAGTATAGCTGGAATTCAAAGTGAAACAGCCCTAGAGTAAAAAGGGGAGTCTGTGTTTCAATTATAAAGTATTAGGCCCTGTCTCCTCATCATCTCAGTATTGGTATGATGCTATAAGGAGTCTCTGCCTGCCTCCTTTAGATCAGGTTATGGTCATGTTACTGTTTTATAGGTCAATTTATCTAGTGTTTTAGCAGAAATATTAAAATCAAGATAGTATATTTTTTCCTAAATATCTGCATTATTTCTGACAGGAGTTGATTCAAGGAAGTTCTGTAGAATGGGTAACAAAGGTGACTATGAAGCATCATCACATGAAGGATTTCTGGGTTTAGAAACTCTGGTTTGATTATTCCTGTTTTACAAAGGGGTCACTGAGGCAAAGGGAGTGCTGTTGTTCCATCTATGACCATAAATGGAGCCTCCAAGAAAGCAATAATTAAGCACAGTGCTCTTGAAACAGCACTAATGCTTTATCATTAGCTCATGCTTCCTCCCAAAAGATGTGCTTATTCAAGAAGTCAGTTAGGGCTTGTCTGGATTCATTTTAGTTCTGCTTTTAAATAAGTCTGCTACTGCAGTCAGGGCATACAACCTTTCCAGTGCCATAATGAACACATTTACACCAATATATTGGTTATTTACTGGAGAACTTAAGAAAATGAGAGGTACCTTTTCAGCATCACAATTGCTTCCAAAGTAAGATCTATGCTAGCCCAGTCTAAATGGAAGAGCCAAATCAGTGCAAAAAATGAAGGACAGGCTGGGCCTTAGTTCTTGTCTCATCTTGGTTTTAACTGATTTTTCCTCTTGCTGAGTCCTATCCCCAACAGTGCCTCCTGTCGTTAAGGACTGCATTGAATTGCACTATCAGCAAACCTTCAAGCCTCACAAAGAGAAAAAGAACATGCATTAGCTGAAATAAAAGACCTTGGCCAGATTGCTTTGTTGGATAAAGCACCTTTGTTGTAAGTATGTGGGAAAGGAGAGTCCAACCACAGCTCATCCAGATTCCTTAGACACACACGCCCAGTGATATGTATTTGTGAATATTTTCCACATTTATATCTGCTAACCAAAGTAACCAGTTTTTACTTGTTTAATTACTGCTGAAGAAAGAGGAACTTGTCAGTGCTTTAAGAGTTATGCCAAAGCACAGGGTGGGTTCTCTCTGATTCATATGCTGCATGGCTACAGAAACCAATGAATGCCAAGCAGTTAAAAAAGCAGCAGTCCAGCTCTACAACATAGTTTTAATCTAACTCCCTTGTTAAATTAATGTTATTCCTAACTTTCCCAGCAATTTAGCAGTATATCAGCCATTTTATCAAAACACAAGGAAACAGGAAGACCTTTGGGGGTAAAAGTATGGGACCTAACAGCGTTATGCTAATAAAGCTTTATTCCTCTTATTTCCAAATACAGTAAATGAATGAAAGTCATCCCAGCACTGCCTCTCTCTCTGTTTGGCTTCACTGGTACAGGTTATTACCACAAGAAGTAGATTAAAGAAATACATATGATTGTTTTCAAAATGGAAAAAATTCCTTGTAATTTGCACACAGAAAGGCATGAAAATGACCCATAAGCCTTTCTGAAAACCACCACAACCACTAAATAAAAAACAGCGCCAGACCTCCACAGTCCAGAAAATAATTAAGAAAATTGGCAGAATTTGGTCCTTCCATTCCTACTGAAGACGTAACTTGATGGAAGAGTGAGTACACCAGCTGCCTCCTCTACAGCCTAAATCTCACAGGAAGAGTGGGAGATGACATACTATAAGAAGGAAAAGTTGGGATATCATTTTCACGGACATCTGAGTGGATTAGTACCAGAGTGGAAAGTGTGGTCTAATAAAGCTCCATAACATTATTACCATAATGATATCTGCACCTGGCTTTGTGAGTACGTACAACACACCGTAAGGAGATACACAGGAAAGCAGACCCTTCTAGATGCACAGGAATGCAGCATTTAGCCTTTAACTGAATATGTATGGTGATTCCAAACACTTCCAGAGGCCTGAAATGTCTCCCTACATGTATTGTTGCTGTGCTTGTTATCTCTGTCTATTATTAGACTATGCCATTTCACCTCTTCGCTCAGTTTTTCCATCTGCAGAAGGAATAGAGTAATATTTACCATTCTTGCAGAGGAGTTTGGGAATTAGAAAGGTGAGAGTGCTGCCTCCCAGTGTAGTCAGTGGGCAAAATACCAGCGAGATGCATGAAACAAAGCCAAGCTTTTCAGGTAGGAACAAAGGACTGACTGGTGGACAGGAAAAGATACACACTTCTCCTGGGGTCTACAAACCGTAGCTGTCTAAACCTTGAGATTTCACATCTAGAAACACACATTTGATACCCTTTTAGAAGCCCTCCTGCAATTTACTCGTCACAGGATCCAAGACAGGTAAATTAATGTAATTACAACCATCTCACACTTGGGAAAACTAGGACATGGCAAAGAAGCAGCTCATTGTCACCACCAGCCTTACAGTTCAGACCTTTCTGAACAGTAAATCACCCATCAGAAAACACTAACTCAAGCTATAGTTTCCTAGTATATGATTCAACCCAACCCCCTGAGATGAGCCAAGAGTCTCTGAGGTTATTCCGAGGGAAATCAGAATTTGCCTTGTTTGTTTGAGAGAAATTACACTGCTGAAATGGTGTTAAAGAGAGAAGGGGTTAGTTCTACAAACCTTGCACCTTGCAAGCTCAAATACAGTCTAGACAGTGTATTTTATGCTGTGCTGACATGTATATAGAGAAACAGTTGAAGCAAGAAACTTCATGGCCATGGTTCACAGAGGAACAAGAAGGATAGTGTTCAGGTATGTTTGTTATGTCCTCAGACCCTACTGGTGGTGCCGGTACGAGTTTCCTGGGGACAGGTTCTAAACAGGGTTGTGCCCTTGAGCATTTGAAGCAACTCCCTTGGAGCCACAATTGTGTTCATAATGAGCAAGTAGAGAGTTGTGTTCAGCACTGTATGACTCCTACTGTATCTACAGTAATTGCAGCCGTTGGGGGCTGTATTACTTCCTATTCAGAAACCAAGTGACATGTATTGATAAACTCACAGTCCGGGAGCTGGGGAATACACGTATTGGAGAAGCAGAACAAGTTTTGGAAGCGACTTTTGCTTAACATCAGCTCCTACCCAGTAGAAAAACTGCACTGTCAGTTGGGAGGAAAGATTAGGGAACTTTCAGCACCAGAAAGGTCGTCCCAGAGGAAACTGCTGTCTGCTGAGGAGAATCCAGTCTTTTTTCTGCCTTGAGCATATCAGGTTTTGAAGGTTTTGCACAAGGCTTGAAACAATTTCCACTGCTAAATGGTAACAAGGCTTTCAGATAGCTCTGGGATGTTGGGATGTAAAGACCAAGTGAGATCCATTTACACAAGCAAAATGAATATTTAAATAAAAAGCAGCCACCATCAAAAATGTTTAAAAAAATGCTGTTTTGGTTAATGCAACATACTGTATTCCTGCCAACAAAGGCAGTTTCTGATCAGGACACGCCGTGTTTTCCTCTGGAGAGCTTGCAGGCAGGGTGGTCTTCCATGAGGGACGGGAAAGGGCTTAGTTAACATTACACATCCTTCATATATGCAGGCTGGTAAATGTAAGGCATTACAGCTGTGCAGTTTGTCACCAAAACCTAAGCTGAAAGGAGTCTAAATACAGGAGACTGACAAGAATATGACCTAGTCACTCTCAACACCTTTTATCCTCCCCCTTCATAATAAAGCAACTTCTCTTGTGTTTGTGCAGCCAGAACTACTTGGTCTTTAGAGAAAGTGGTCAGATGGTAAAGGCAGGAAAAAAAGGGATAGGACAAAAAATGCCATAATAAGAGATGCATTATTTTCCCTTAGACTACAAAAGAAGCCTGCCCTCCCATTAAGCTACACTGTGTTTATTTTGATAGGAAAAAGCTTGGGCGCTGGAAAGACTGCAAAGAATAAAATCCATTTTGGAGGCAGGAGTTGCTCTAAAGACCTCAGCCACCCCTCTCTTTACAGATGCCTGTTGAAATCACCTCTGTGTAAAGGAGGGGAGTAGCTGGCAAATCAAGTTGACTTCACTGGGACAACATATTGCTTCTATTTAAGAAAGCATCCCTGATCAGTGCATGTTTAAATCCAGTGAGACCTGAGCACATGCTTGAAGTTAAACATATGCTGAAGTCTTTTCCTGAAACAGATACATGTGAGGAAACACTTATCAGTTGGAATATGGTACTCATTCTCTGGCTCATCTCCTCTTTTCCTCCTAGAATTTCGAGAGTTTGAAATGCAAAGAATCCACCTCAGTCAACAGGGAGATGCTGATGTACTTACATGTATATAGCAGCTACAAAGAACCCATTCTCATTCCGTCAACACAAGTGGTACAATATTCACCCTCTAGGCTAAACAATTTCCTAAGACCACTTGGTTTTATATGGACTGATCCTTAAAAAATCTGCAAGTTGGAAGCATTGCATGCTTCTCCTGGAGAGGTGAAGGGAAGTAATTCAGTCATAGCATCTCACAGACACTAATTCCAAGAAAATCATTATAATATCTGTCATCCATATTATGAACATTATTATAATAGCAGCACTTTCCACCCTGTGTAAAGAAAGCATTTGGAGCAGGGCATCAGTAAAAGACCATTATACCATTAGGACCATTCCCCTTTACTTCTGTGATTAAGACTAAAATGACTCAGGAAACCTATTTATCAGATTTCTTAAATTCCAAAGGTTTTAGCTGTAAAAATCCAGCTCATGCAAACAGGAATCGTTTAGGAAAAGATGCCACCTTAATTCATCTCAGCAAAAGCTTATTCTGAAAGAATTTCCATTGGAATATATGGGATTGTTCACAAAGTCAGGTCTATTCAGTATACATGCAAGTGAAAGAATGTTGCATACAATTTTGAAGCATTTTCCTACTCACTTATTCCCAAGTTATTCCGAGTATGGCCACTTTCATCACAACACACAGTACTGCTCCAAAAGCACAACTCCAGCTAAGATGGGATCTCCAGCAAGTGAGATCAGCACACACCTGAGCACCTCTAAGAGCACAGCTGGACACACTGTCCAGGCCATGCCTCATCCCAGTTAAGAGTTTGTGACCCTTCCCATTCTTACAGCGACTGTGCCACCATCCCTTTTCCCTTGCAGTTCTTCAGGTTTGCCACATCTTTTGGCAGCATCTCTTTCCAGCTAGGGGGTTAAGGGAATGAATGATGTGTTTGGGATAGACAGGAACAGTAAGCTTGACAAGCAGCAGCTGATGCAGCACATCTGACCAAACACTGAACCTGAGCAGCAGTGCTGAAGTCCCACATCAGCTGATAAACTCGTATCAGCACTGCGATCCAGCTAGCGCGTTATCAAACAGAGCTACTTTTCCCATCCATTACTGTGGTTAGTGTCTTCCAGGAGGAGGAATGCACAACTCCATCACAAACTAGGATGCTTCCATACAAGGCTGCCTAAATTGCTGGGGATAGTACCATGCAATCAATCCCCAAGTTCTAACATTAGTCTATTCAAAAGTCTATGTTACAAAAACCTTTGGTGATATCAGCTAGCAAATATTAGAGAAACAAACCCCAGCTACAACCTGCTCACCTTCAACAGTCTTAACACAGCACTCACCTAACACAAAGACACTCAAAAAGAACATGTTCATTAACATTTCCTGAAGGAAACTTCCCAAACTGCTACTGAAAACACCAGGATTTTGGGATACTTATTCAGAAGATAAGATAGAGAATATGAAGAGCTATTACAGTGTGGAATTACTCTCTCTCACTTTTATCAGCAGGGGAGCGCACTACTTTCTCCAGACATAACAGATGTAAACGTGGCCTTTAAAGAGATAACAGACATTTCATGTGCTGGCATAGGGAAGATTGCTGCTTCCTTGCAGTTCCCATCTTTCCCTTCTCATTCAGATACTTCAAACCCAGGGTAGAAGACGGGGTAACCTCAACGCATAAGAAGTTATGAAAGTTTAGGCAGTAAAGAACACCAGTGGAGAAAAACTAAAAAACTATGGTTGGAAATCCTTGGGATTCTCCAAGCCTTATTAATCAGGTATTCATTATAACTGAGGAGGCACTCACAGGATGAAGAACGTTATGCTTAACCAAAAGTACTACAAAAAGGCTAAGGTTAGAGATGCACAGCAAACTGAAACTTGGGTCCTGTGTTGGAGAACTCCAGAACTTGACTTTGCCAATGAAAACGCAGGGGCTGGCTACCCTAAGTACCTTCATGAAGAATTGGGAGGCTCTGATGCTGCAAACACTGATGCACATTCTTAACATTACACCCTTGAATAGCCCATTGATTTCAAATTCCTTGCAGGAATAAAGAAAGAGGATAAACCATCATTTATCTTAGGAGCCAGCAAAGCCAACAAAAAATGCATTGCAATTTTCTTCTTACTTATGTCCTTATTTTTCTCATGGTACTTCATAAACCATTAGCTTGTGAGGTATATGCATCTCATTTCCCCATGTCATAAGCCATAGATACTAATCATACAGTGTTTTGTTGTTTTTTTCATAGTACTATTTCAGAAATCTAAAACTGAAACATAGTTTCTGCAATAACATTTCCCCCTCTGGATATTGTATTTAAAATAACAAAAGTCTGATTCTCAAATTTGCCGAGCCTGCTGTCATTTACTCAATGAATCAACTAATTGCATGCTGAAAAACAGGCTTTTAAGGAAGATATCCAAATGCTTATATGTCCCTATAGTGGGAATGGGTAATGGTAACTTTCTGCTACACTAACTGCTCTGAAATAGCAATGCAAATTAATAAACCCAATCCAAACTGATTTGGTTTGGTTCCTTTTTTTTTGCGTGCATGTGTGTTTCTAAAGGTTAGAAATGTTTTCTGACTTATTTCCTGACTCATGAAAGACACCAGACAGTGATGTGGATGATGTGGTGAAAGCTCAGAAGGAAAAAAACTGACTGAAGTCAAGGAGTAAGGGAAGTGGTCACTCTGCGAGGTCATTTTCCTGTGAGACTCTGTGACAGCTGGGGAAAATTAGCCAAAATCTCTGCATTCCAGAGAGGTATAAAAAGAAGAAAGGGAGGGGAAGGGGGTCAAATGTCTTGTGGAAACCTGTAGGAACGGCAATGGCTTGCTCAGTCTGGTTTCCTGACAAAATAGTACAAAAATAGGAGGAGATTCTTAAAGCCTCTGAGGGTAGTCAGGCAGCCAGCTCCCTGAAAGTCAGCAGGACATTCATTAAACTTCAACAGATTAGCTAGATGGGATCTTTTCTCTTCTGCTGGCACAGGGACCACACAGAAATTATATTCCTGCATCTTTATTACCATTTAAAGCCTTACAGATCAGTCACACTTCCAGAGTGGAAGAACTAGGAAGACAGCAATAATACCAAGGTAATCAGATGGATTCTTTGGGTTTTGCATTTATCATTTCAATGACAAATTTGCTGCTACGCTAGTTCCCTGACACTGGTTTTGTTTTGCAGTAAAATAAGTCCAACATTTACAAACCTTTTCAAAATTAATATCTATTCTCTTCAAAAAAAATCCCACAGGTTTTCGTCTCAGGTGAATCTCCTTCTCCCTGGTCAGAACCAAACCCGAGCTTTAAAATCCAAATCCTGTATTTTTTGTGAAACGTTTTGATAACACTAAAGCTGAATATTAATTGAAACCATACCTCCTCCTTCGGAACACTGCCATCGCCATGGATCTTCTGGTCATTTCAGATTATTCTGCAAAAGAAAAGCAGGAAAAAAAGTCTCTTTGAGGTGAAGAAGCTTGCTGGTGTAATTTCAAGCAGTGACAGGAGTAATCAATTCATGTATAAGGGACTCTGAGCTAACAGGACTCTGCCCAAGCCTATCTGCAGCTCTGTGCTCAGGAGCTCCTTCAGTGCGAATCAGACAGACAGAAGGATGAAGGCAGGACTCAGTAGATGACTCCCATAAGAAGAAGCAGGGATGCACATTGAAAGGACTCAAAAGCAGAATTAAGTTTTTTTTCAGGCTTCTAGCCATTACAGTTGAGGTAAAAACACAGCATAGGTGTCATTTCAGCAACTAAATGAGAGCCAGGTTTTATAGATCAGCCTATATCCATGAACTCCATCTGGTACAGAGCCAGACTTCCCTCTGAAAAGCCATCTACCTCTTTAGCTTTATTGGGAAGCCGAGCCTTTCCAAAAGTCACGTACAAAAGTGATAAGCCTTTCTAAAAATGCTGACAAAACAGACAGACAATGCTACAAGCTGTTTAAGACATCGCAATCCTGTGTCAGATTACAAGTGGAGAAGCAACTACTTCATATCTGCAACAGGGCTATGTGTTGTGATGTGATCTGGACATTCCCCGTTCCCGGGAGATTTCCCATTCATTTCATCAAGGATAAAGTAGCATAGTTTTAAACTAACCAAAGCAGCATCCTCAGAGAATGTTGCAGGAAGATTTCATGTGATCTCCAAAACACAACTCAGCAATACTATACTCTTTCCATTGCAAAATACCGCCAGTGTCTTGTCCTCATAGCTTGACCATTTTGTTCAATGTCCACAAGTATCACTATGTTACTACTCTTAATTTAACCTAATTTTCTCAGACAGTCTATCTATATTGTGGAGCAAAAAAGAAAGCAGAATCTGGTTAAGGAAGGCAGATCTGTTTATTTTTTTTTCCTAAAGATTTATTTTGACTTGCCTTATCTCTCCTTTCCTTTTTCCTTCAGATGATAAATAGCTGTGAAGAAAGCTAGAGAGCTCCAAACAGAGTATAAAATAGAAGGATGTGGAAATTTGCATTGCTAACCCCACTTAATTCTCACCCCATGCTTCAGGATCTGATCAAGATACTGTCCAGGTAGCTCAAAAAAGCCCAAATCATTTAGAGAACAGATAATGGTTTAAAACAAGCATAAAAAGGTCCAAAATCACACCTAAACTCAAAGTTAACTGATGCAAAACTATAAAGCATCTTGCATTAACTTTCTTTTTAGAGGAAGTATTTCATTCTTACATTTCTGTTCTAATTTTTAAGCAGACCAGAAGCAGAAGTTTGAAATGTTACATGAAGCCTTGTTCTCATGACTGCTGCCTGAGCTCCACCTCAGTGAGATTCAGAGAACTTCAGATAATCTGTTTAGCTTGTTATCTGACCTAAAATGCTGAACTTGAGAGTTATTCATACCCCTATCTTTACCAGACACCTTTTTTTTTATCCATTAGTGCCTCAAGGCCAGCATAAAACCTCTCCCCACAGTGGGGATTTTCTTGACCTGGTCATGACTATGCTTATCCCTGCCATGAGAGTGCTAGAGTAGGTTTCCTGGGTACTCTAACAACTTAACTGCTATTCATAAGGAAGGAAAAGGAAAACAATTCAGGAGAAGCTTACTAGTACTTGCCATATTTCCATCTCAGTATTTTTACTGTGGTTAATTTGATTAATTTTTAAAAGGTAAATACTGAAATACATCTATTGACATCCTATTACCTGTGGTTGTTTCTATATGGAGGACAAATCCTCTCCTCCACCAAAAGGCAAAATAAACAGGGCTTTTACAGGCAGAAAGCATGGCAAGAAGCTGGATGATCTGACTTCTTAGATATATTTCAAGGAGCCTTTTTCAAATTGTCCATTTTTAATTAGAGGACAACATATGCAAAAGCCCCCAAACCACTTTTTACTAAGGTGTGCGGTATCTTCACAACAGATATTTGCAAGTCCAAAATGATGTGATATTATTAAAAATGATATCATAGAATAATTTACTAACAAGTATTGTCCTTATTCTTCACTGAATTCTGTGTTGGAGAACATACAAAATCTTTCTCAAACAAAAATAATTTGTAGACTATCTCTCTCTCTATATATATATGTGTGTGTAGCTGCCCATATATAGACCAAAATTGGTAATGCAGTGTTCTGCTTCGCAAAAAAACCAATTTTGTGATTCAAAAGTATATATTAATTACCAAATAATGTCTGAGAACATGTATCTGATAGAAGCATAGAGACTAGCACTGAAGCTGTATGAATCTGAGAACTGTACTGTCTGCAGCACAGTTGAAAACTGGAACAACATATAATTAAAAGTTACCAGTGTTTATCATACTGGGTGATGTTCTGTTGTTTGCTTTCAGGTAAGAGCTTTCCCCATCGTGAGCTTATTTCTCCTGTATCATCATTTAAAGAGGGGATAACAATCCTTGGAATGATTTTCTGCTACTGGGAAGATGGGTAGATTACAATTGGTTTTGTTCCACAGATCAATCTCCATTGCTCTGCGTAGAGAGTAGATGCAAAATGTTACCATTAGCAATTTACACCCACTTGCTGGCCATAAATGACTTTCAAGGTTCAAGGCAGTGGATTGTAAAACTGCTGACTTCATTGCTGGAGCACTAAAGAAGAGAAGAAACTGGATGAGACAGAGCAAGTCCTAAATGCCTTCCATAATTAACGAACATGGCAAGACAAGTTATGAAAAACAAAGGAAGACTGGACAGATTTATGCTTGAAGTCTGGTACTTTTGAAATTCTGTCCAACTACAAAAGTCTCTTTTGATCTACATTAATTGAAAGCACTTAAAATTCAATCACGCATTTATGGCCACATGTTTAAAATTGACTCCTAATCGTGCATCTGTAACCCACCGGTCAGACTCGAATGCCTTCCTTCTGCATCCAGCAGATACAAGTCTAATGACAGTCAAGGTATTTAGTTCCAGCTGTAGAGTTTCATACTTACAGCATCAGAAGTCCTTAAATTCAATCCTAAGTACTTTCCGCAATGGTAGAATCATCATAGAATCACAGGATGGTATGTGTGAGAAGGGACCTTAAAGCTCACTCAATTCCAACCCCCTCCCATGGGCAGGGACACCTTCCACTAGACCACGTTGCTCCAAACCCCATCCAACCTGGCCTTGAACACTGCCAGGGATGGGGCAGCCACAGCTTCTCTGGGCAACCTGTGCCAGCGCCTCAGCACCCTCACAGGGAAGAACTTCTGCCCGATTAATGCGTTTTAAAATCCAGTGTATCATATAAGTAGCAAAGGCATCAAGATTTTGAGGAGCTAGGCCATATTGGAAATCCAATTAGACTAGGAGAAAGGCTTAGGAATCTGACAGTCTGCTTGGTAACTTAAAAATCCAATTGGCTCATTTCAATATAAATAAGTAGCTTTCTGGAGATCCTATAATCAGAAACGGTGGAGGAACATCAGAGGATCTGCCCTACACTTAATTGGATGAAACTATTTCAAGTAAGATGTAAAAAATGAGTAATGGATAATATAATCAATATATATTGGCATTCAGACTTTAGACAGAGATACAGTCAGCATACATTTAGATTTAGATGTAGTCATCACTAATCTCAGGCAGCTCATTTCAACAACCACTGAAGAAATGATAAGGTATGTGTGGATAAAGACACTTGTCCTGGTTTGGTTTCTTAGGATAATGAGAGAACATGATTCAACTCATCGTGGCACACTGCTTTGTGAGCTGATGTGAGAAGAAGACAGCAGCATCTCTGTCTTTTTGTTAGGAGGTAGGAAAGAAATGGAAAGGAGTTTGCAGTTTGAAATGGTGAGTGGTCAGCAAAATCAAACCACCATGAACGTGGCTGTGAAGGAAGGGATACAGTAAGCCTCTCTTTTGACCAGGTATGGGAAAGAAGAATAAGAAGAAAGTCAAGGAACCACATTTATTCCCAAGTTTGCTCTTAGATTAAAATCTGCAACAAAAACCTTATATGCTACTAGACGACATCTAATGAAATGGGAACTAGTAAAGCAGGGAATTGCTTGCCTAGATCCACCAACCTGCACCAACAGTAGCTGTAACAGCAACATTCAAGCCCAGCTTTGAAACCTTCAAAGTTAAGTCACTTGTGTATGTATTATACTCAAGATTCAGGGACCCCTACCCTTTTAGTTCCAACCCCCAAACACCAAAAGATATAACAATTCACTGGAATATTTTGTTCTGTATGAGGAAGAGCTCCATTAAAAGGTTGCACTATTGTACTGTCTTGACTAATGGGTTGTGTGACATGCATAAGGAAGACCAGATATTTGCACCCATTATAGTTAAGGATTTTTTTTTGCCCAAGGACAACTTGTAAAAGCCATTAACATGGATTGTGTCTGAGCTGATGAGGAAAAAAAGAAAACACTGAATGCAGAACTTCAATACTTTATTGGTGTTTCTGAACTTTTATTAGCTGTACTTGCTTCCATAAAATCAATTTAATAAGGGGAGCAATGTTTTGGTAATGCATCAAAAGCAGTTCTTCTCTTCAAAGGGCATCTTTTTCACTTAATCTCTTCTCTAAAGACAGTGACATTAGTTTTGTAAATTAATAAACAGGCCAGCATCTGAGGACTGCATGAAGCCTCCATCACCCCTTATTGTGCTTTCTCTTCTGACCCCACTTTCCAGTGCAGGGCCCTCATCTCGACAACAATACCCTGAAAGCCTGTGTGGCACTCTGGGATCACACTTGAAAAGGCCTTTGGCTGAGGCTGGCTTTCAAGAAGGGGGGACAATTGGCAAGAGGCCTGTGGCTATTCATGCAGAACAGGCAGTGAAAAATGCCTGAAGTCACTTTCAGGGGTGGGCAATGCCCAAAAAAGAAAGCCCACATAACATGAATGGCTGCTGCTAGGAGACTAAAACCAAAGGCATGCTACGAGCAGGCCTCCATGTGCCAACATCAATGGGTTCATCCTATCCCTATTAGGGGCCTAAAATGATGGAGAAACATGAGAAGGGACTATAAGCAGGAAAGGAAAATAATACCAAAGTACACAACGGTTAATGCTTATATTGTTATACTAAACACTCCAGAGAAGGAAATAATATTTTTCTATGTTTAGTACTTTTTCTGTTAACAATAGTTGCATTGGTTACAAAATCTAATAAGCAAAATAATTATGGTACATTTCTGGGGGGAGAAAAGCTATGCACTTTGAGAAGTGCTTATTTCTCATGCACATAGTTAAACGTGCTTATAAAAACATATTGGAAAAGCCAAGCCAGAATTCCAATTGCTCTAGACCTGGTGCTGGATCAACTCCAGTCCCCTGGATACGCACACACAAGTCCAGTTTGGTTCCAAACCCAGGTCAGAGGGAAACAGGAGGTCTACATGGTACTTAAGGGAAACCACTGTAGTGCACCATAGAAGCCTTTCAGTGGCATACAAATGACCCAAACCTCAATCAATGGTGCTTGGAGTTAAGGAAGCCTGAGGGGGGCTGTCTGCAGTATGGACCATGTGAAGCAAAAGGCCTCCAGGTCCAAAATGACAGCTGTGAAGGACTTACCTCACTTCAAAGCCACCAGATAGCTCTGGGGTTTTTTATTATTTCATAAAGTACAGCTAAAAAAATCATATTCTCCTACTAATATTTCACACTGGAAAGCCCAAGCATGGACTGATAGACTCCTTTGGAAGAAATAAGACTGTTGTCTTAATTTCGCACTTAATTTCAACAGCAGTCTGAAAATGGCACCCCAGTTGCTTTAGATACACCCCATCTTCTCTAAAATCCTTTCCACCTCAGTACAAATGTTGGCTCTTGGATAGCAAAAACCTTGAAACAAATTAATTACAATATCTAGTCATGTTTGGACTTATTTCTAGGCATGATCTCAGCTCTTAAAAAATTATCATATTCTTTAGTTTATGAGTAATAACGTCTGACTAGAAAAGGTATAAAATACTACAGTGATACTACACTCAAGTCATTTATTTCAGGTGGTGATGTTTATTATTGTGTGTTATTATTCAGTTTAAGAAACCTCCTCCACTTGCTTTTCCAGTTACCTATTCCCAAAGTCTGAATTTCCAATCATTTCTGAGTTTGATAATAACCTTTTTCCTTTCCATCCTCAGAGCTGACTCAGTACCTCTGCTGAAAGGAAATTAGGGCCCTCAGTACTGCTGTACTCAGCTCTACACGAAGTGTAGGAAGAGAGTAGCAGCTATTTGCCAAAAGTGGTGAGAGAGAACAGTGTGAGGTTTCTCTTGTATCTAAAATTGCTCCTGTAAATGGTTTAGTTAGAAGGGACCTTAAAGCTCACCCAGTTCCAACCCCCTGCCATGGGCAGGGACACCTTCCACTAGACCACGTTGCTCCAAGCCCTGTGTCCAACCTGGCCTTGAACACTGCCAGGGATGGGCCAGCCACAGCTTCTCTGGGCAACCTGTGCCAGCGCCTCAGCACCCTCACAGGGAAGAACTTCTGCCTAATGTCTCATCTCAATCTCCCCTCTGGCAGGTTACAGCCATTGCCCCTTGTCCTGTCCCTACAGGCCCTTGTCCAAAGCCCCTCTCCAGGTTTCTTGTCAGCCCCTTTAGGCACTGGAAGCTGCTCTAAGGTCCCCCCTTAAGAAGCCACCTCTTCTCCAGGCTGACCCAGCCCAGCTCTCTCAGCCTGTCTCCAGAGCAGAGCTGCTCCAGCCCTCACAGCATCTCTGTGGCCTCCTCTGGACTCGCTCCAACAGCTCCATGTCCCTTTTGACTAGTTTTACAGAACAATCTGTACCTGTTTTCTATCTCCTAGTTTACGGAGGAGCAACAATTGCAAACATTAAGGCAGTTAGGCAAAGTCCAAAGGACACAAAAACATTTTTGGGCTTATAAATCAAACAAGTGGACATGAGTAAGAATAATGCAGCTAAACTACCCCTTTGCCAAAGAAACAGAATTGTATTTGAGAAACTTAACTTTTCTTTTGAATGTCAGACATCGTGTGAAGTAAAAAAAGTCTCGAAGCCCATGAGATTCAGCCCGGCCTTAGTGGGTGAACCATAAATCGTCTATATTTCTAAGGCTGGAATTTTAAGAATCCCATGGTTCATATCTTCTGATGGACACTGAAATAGGTTTTCTGTGAAGTCCATATAAAGCTACATATGCACCCCCATATGACAGGACAGATTAACTCTCTAGGTATGTTTTCCTCTCTTGAGTGACTAAACTCATATTAGGTACCCAGTATTATTTCAGATGAGTCTAGACTGCAACATTAGACTGGAACCCGTTCCAATTGGAATTTTACTGTTCAGGATTTGAGTTTAGCTTTCACAGCACTCTGACTATCCTGCATGTGTGTAAGGTGTATTTTCACCATTTTCTTATCTATTTATATTAAGACATTCAAAGTAATATATTCAGCACACAATGAGATTAAACAACAGAAAAAGTATTTTAATGTTTCAGGTTTTGCAGGATTTTTAAATGGATTTTTAATGTAACCTTTGTCAATCAAAGGGTGACCTTCCTGGCTTAGGGAGTTGCGAAAACAGCCTTCCAAAACCTGAGGAAATAGATCTTTTTTAAATTTCTGAGATCTGAAAAGAGAGGGGTGGGTGGTCTTAGCCCTTCAGAAGGTCTCTGATCCTCTGACCTACTAGACCATTAGTTCACCTAACCCAACCAATAGCTATTCAGGTCTAAGAGTATAAAGAAAGGTTGTAATAAAAATAAATTATGAAACAAAAGGAACAGAAACAAGCAATTCAAGGGTTTTCTCCTCCTGTGAAATCCCAAAAGTGCATAGGCTATTCCATTCTAGCTATTCAGCCAAGATACCTACTCGATCTTGCCAAGAAAAAGTAAGATTAAACTACCATGGGTACCGAATGGGTACCCATCTCCATGAATATCACATGTTACTGACATTTAAAGTATGTGCTGTGTGTACACTCTTAACCCAGCTGCTCGGTTGTTTAGTCCCTGTTTTCTGCTTAGGCCAAGGGATTTTGCATACTGAAACCACAATTCCTTACTACTAATCATTTAACTGCAAATCCCAAGGCTGTTGGGAGAGAGGGGAAGTCACACATGGATCCCTGGCTGGTCTACAGGGGCTGCTCTTGTACATGACTCCCAGCTTCAGCTTCCCACAGAACAAATTGTAGCTTTCAGACTTTTGGCCAAGGGTCCATAAGGCAGAGTTTCATGTAACTTGCTGTTTCCTTGCCATTGCAAACATTGAGGGAACGCAATACATGGCACTGGGTCTAACTTATCATCAGCTTTGGCCCCCTCTGCTTTTATTTTCATTTTTAGTTTTTTTTTTCTCTAAACATGTCATAAGAGCAACCAGAGCCAGACACCGTGTGGAAAATGAGAATATCCTCCTAATACATAAACCATTGGACAGCACTTGCTCTCTATTTGAAAACTAGAAACAAGATGATTTTTCAATCAAATAGCAACCATCCACAGTGAAAGCTTTACTGGGGTTTTGAGCTAAGCAAAGACTCCCAAGTCTGATTAGAAAGCATAGCTACAAAGGCTGAGGCATTGGAATGGAGCTTCTTCCCATGTTTTCAGCCACTCTCCATGATCCTGGGTAATTCACTCAATCTCTCTGTTAATCCCCCTGTGCAGAATGGTTCTAAGAATATTGTCTCTCTTTGCCACTCAGTAAGGGACTATGTCTTAATATGTGTTTGTAAAGCACTTTGCTCCAAAAGACATTCAGAAACTACTAAACTGCAAAGCATAAGTATTGCATATTCTCACAAACATTCCTTTCAACCCCACTCCCAGTTCCTTGTATTTAAGAGTTTGTCAGTATTTTGCCAATTACAAGGCAAGGGGCTCATCTCTCCAGTGGTTAGCGTGTGGGATTGAGTTTATGTTCATGATGTCCACTGAATCCTAGAATCATAGAATGGTTTAGTTAGAAGGGACTTTAAAGCTCATCCAGTTCCAACCCCCTGCCATGGGCAGGGACACCTTCCACTAGACCACATTGCTCCAAGCCCTGTCCAACCTGGCCCTGAACACTGCCAGGCATGGGGCAGCCTCCTGAAGTAGCTTCACAAGGGTTGCACAGGCATAGACCTGTGTATGCCACCAGTTCAACCACAGAAGAGATGCAGCAGAAATACCATCTCCTGATGGTAGCAATGGTCTGGATTTCACCAAACATGTCATTAAGAACATATCTAAATTGCCTGCATCTTTAGATTATAACCACAGCTGCACAGTAGCTTTATTTAGAAGATGGATATATGGAATGCCAAGCCCTAGCTATTTTCTACTCCCTGTTGGCTTCAGCCAGGATTCAAACACCACAGCATGTTTCGCTGAGTGCAACCATAGTACTCACCACATTTTCTAGGTTCTTTGGTCATTTCTTGGAGAGTCTCATTGCTATCATTTTTATTTTACAGCTGGCTACAAGCCTGGAAAAAAAAACCCAACAACTGAGCTAAAGCTTCATGCCAAGATAAAATATTAAAAAAATAAGCTAAAAGCCCAGTGACTTTATTCCAGTGGTCCTATAGTAAATTAAATGTGCCTGATTGATGTCAGTGCAAGTGTCACCTCAGCAATGAAGGATTTGGCTTACTTAGTCAGTAAGTCCTTAAAATCTTACTCTAGCCTGAATAAAATCAGTGCTATGATGATTGAGAACCCAAATTAGTGAAGAAGTTCACTAAGGGTAAGAAGACAAAAGTGTACACGCAAACCTAGATTTTGGGACATTTGAAAATGAATTTGATATAGAAAGGTTGTGAATACAGTGGCAGCATATTTGGTGGTGGTGAAGACCAGACTTGAGGTAAAGCATTGCTAATTATTGCTAAGCACGAGTGTAATTGTTTTGTAACTAGACATTCTTAAGCATTCTTTTGTCCAGGAATGATTCTTTTTGGTTGCCTGAAGATAACAAGTGGAACAACCAAGTCAATTGGACTGTTCACAAGCTTGGAGAAAATATTACAGAATCATAGAATCACAGAATAGTTAGGGTTGGAAAGGACCTTAAGATCATCTAGTTCCAACCCCCTGCCATGGGCAGTAACACCTCACACAGACATGGAGACCATGTCGCCCAAAGCTCTGTCCAACCTGGCCTTGAATTCTTAAATATCATCCTGAGTATTCTTAAGTAACATCCTGAATCCCAAGTTTGGGGCAGGAAAAGTAGAATATCCTAAGCCCAAAGATGAGGATAGTCTTTTCTCTTTTCCTTTCAACATGCAACAAGGGATTACCTGCCCATCATGTCCCTGGGTAAGACAAGACATAAGCACCTGTGTGCTGGATCCATCCAGCTCTGCTCCAACCTCTTTCCAGTTTGACTCCAGATAACTGCTCCTGACAGCAGTGGAAAAGTACACAGGGGACTCCGGAACAGAAGAAAGTTTTTGAGAAAACAAAATCTTCCTATTGCTTGTCTCATTTGATGCTGTTCATTTTTACCACTTCCCCTTTTACAAGCTCTGTTCAAACTACTGCTTTTCTACCTGCAGAAAGTAGCTGAGATATCACAGGAACAGCAGGGATTTATTAGCTGACCTGGCGTTCGAAGTCAGGAGGAATTCACATCCACTTTCCCTAAAGAGGATTCACCTATTTCTATAGGACTTTTATTGTGTCTAACAATAAACCTACTTAAGACCTACCCTGAAATGATCAGTTTCCTGTAACAGGAAAAACTCTTAACCCCACATAATACATTAAAAATCTAAAATAAGATTTTTTTCCCCTCTGGATGCAATACAGTCCTCCTTATTTTCCATCTTTTTCCACACTCAAACCACCTAAAGTTGATCAGCAAACATTCCTAGAGATCAGAATGTTTCAGATCTATCAACTGCTACTTTTATTTTTAGCATTTTAATATATTAAAATATTTTAAATTTTATATAACCCATACATTCCTCACAATCTCTTTTATTTATGGCCATTTTTCTCTTATCTCTGAAGAGTAAAGACATCAAGTAGTCACAATCAACAAAATCCACATGTTAAGGTCACAACACAACAGTTAGTGTTCCCAAAGTGGTTATCAGCTTAAAATATAACTGATTACACATCCCTTAATGTGATTATAAACCAAAAAAAAGTTGTGTTGAGATTGGTTTTGACTAGTCCATCCTCTGGCCACTAGATAGGACCACCTGTTTCTAAACATCCACAGAGATGGCACATTCTCTGTATGTGGAGGCTTGTCTTTCTTTAGTCTCAGTGGTTCCAAAACTACTGCCACAAGGCTGCTTAAATCTGAAGCCTGGTTCAGTTCCTCTGACTACATCCATAATTCACCTCATCCAACCCAACCGTCCCCTTATTTTATGTTATTCTTTGAGGTTATTCTAGTTCTGGTTTTGCTGGAGAATCCCAGACTGGTTTGGGTCGGAAGGGAGCTTAAAGCTCATCCAGTTCCAACCCCCTGCCATGGGCAGGGACCCCTTCCACTAGACCACGTTGCTCCAAGCCCCTGTGTCCAACCTGGCCTTGAACACTGCCAGGGATGGGGCAGCCACAGCTTCTCTGGGCAACCTGTGCCAGCGCCTCAGCACCCTCACAGGGAAGAGCTTCTGCCTAAGATCTCATCTCAATCTCCCCTCTGGCAGGTTAAAGCCATTGCCCCTTGTCCTGTCCCTACAGGCCCTTGTCCAAAGCCCCTCTCCAGTTTTCTTGTAGCCCCGTTAGGTGCTGGAGCTGCTCTAAGGTCCTCCCTGAGCCTTCTCTTCTCCAGAATAACCCCTCCCAGTTACCTTAGTCGCTCCTCATCACACTTGTGCTCCAGCCCCTT